>NW_024581137.1:29735660-30030662 GCF_017639235.1 Corvus kubaryi | reverse complement strand
CCGTCCCTGCCCCCGGGCCGACCGCGCCTCCCCGCCGCGGCTGCCCCGGAGCCCCCCCGCCCCGGGCGGATCGGCGGCCGTGCCCCCCAGCCGCACGGCCCTCGCAGGGCCATCACCTCCCCGTCGGGGCTGACGGACTGCTAGGGGTCCTGCCGCCCCTCGGGGGCAGCGGGCGGGGGAGCACAATAAAGACGTGAGGCGACACACGGGGGGTGACTCTGGGGCGGGGGGCGCAGGGGCCACCACCGCCCCGTTTCCCCGGGGGCTGAAGCGCTCTCGCCAGCACCTCACCTGCTCGCCCAGGTGCGAGGGCGCAGGCGACCGCGGCGGCTTGCGGGGCTGCGCGGGCAGAGGCCGGAGCCGCCCGCCGGGCTCCCCCGCACCGAGGGTCCCGGTGCGGGTGCGGGTCATCCCCCCAGTTCGCCCGCGCCCACTGCCCCGGCACTGGCGGTGAGCCGCGGCGCTGCCCCGGCTGCCCTCAAGAGCCTCACGCTGCTTCCCAGCATCGGCGGCTGGTTCTGCAACGAACCTGCGCGGCCCACCGTGCCAGCAGCTTTGGCTGCAGAAAGAGAAATTTCCCTTCTTGCCCCCTGCCCCTTCAAAACAAGAAGTCGCATTATGTTTATTTCCCGTATCTTCATTTGCTTCGTTGTAAATATCTTTAGTGGATCGGGGGGACAACCTGGACAGCCTGGGCCTGTCTTCTTTTTTTTTTTTTTTTACTATTTTTAAACATGCGTGTAGTGAAATTACAGTAGCCACGAAGGCGGCTCTTAACTGGTTTAAATCAGGATAACGCGTTTAGTGATCAATGACCGAAGAGGTGCCCACTGCAGAAAGGTTTTGCTCTTCAGCTCTTCCTGCTCGATGTACCTTGCTCCTCCTCCTCCCAAGTCAAAGTTAAAAAAAATAAAAAAAGTAGAGAAGGAAAACCATTTCGCTCCTGCAAGTCTAAATTCTTGAGTCCATGTGCGAAAGATAAAATGAATTTCAATTGCTAGTGGAAAAAATCAGCAATTGTATGACTTTTGCAAGAGCTAGTTTCTTAAACGGAAATTGAGTCCTATTTTGTGGGAAATTAGTTTTGCAGACTTTCTTTAAAAAAAAATCTAAAACTTTTGTTCAGCAGCTGCTCCACTTTTCCCTGCAGTTTCAGACTGAGCTGGAACCTGCAGCAGTCTTTCGACGGTAAGATTTCCCCCCTTTTCTGACATCTAACTCTTTTTAATAACTGTCTCTAGATTTAACTGTAACAACGCGGTCTTTACAAAGAGAGCAGCATCCAAAGCAGGAGTTGCTGCCTCTGTGCACCGTTCAAAACTTGTTATTTCTTCAGAATAAAGGAAATATACAGTTACAACACTGATGAAATATTTTGTGCTTTTCATTGTGTATATGGTTTCAATATGTGTTCTAATATTAGAAGAGAGGAATACAAAGAAATCTCGATGGCTGAACCTCTCTTGAGTTTGGGAACTCGCCGGACTGCCAGCCCAGGGGTGCTGCTGTCCCTCACAAACAGGCGCTGCCATGAAGCAATAACTGCGAGGCAGCGACAGGCGCGGAGCGTCGAGCCCGCGGCGGCCCCGGCGGCGGCGGCCCAAGGGCTGCGGGGGCGGGCGGGGGACGCGGGCGGCCCCAGGTGGGAACGGGGGAGCGGCGGGGCGGCCCCCCAGCCCCGCACCGCACCGCCCCGCACCGCACCGCTGCCCTCCGCCGCTCTCCAACCTGCTGCTGTCCGCCCGCCCGCCTCGGCCACGGGGGCGAGTCGCCGTCGGGGGGGCCAGGACCGGAGGGGCCGGAATGCCAGGACCCCACCTTTAAGGGCCGCCGCCGCTGGAGCCCTCACACCGCCACAGCTGTGAAGGGGTCGGGAAGTCCCGAAGCCAAGGCGGTGTAAAAATGCTTTTTCTTAGCTCTAGAGGATGGCCATACAGGATTTCTCGCACATGACCAAAAAAAAAAAAAAAAAAAACAACCAAAAAAGAAAATTAAATAAGTGAAGCACAATGAAGAAAGTGAGAGGGTGCGAGGGGGAGGGAGAAAGATAAGGTTTACAAGAGAAATAAGAGACAAGCCAAATAGGACTTTTTAGGAAGAGGTAGGAGAGGTTCCTAAAGGTGAAGAAGAAGAAGAAAAAGAAGAATGCAATAGCAAAGCTATAATGGCACACCTCCGTGTTTGTCAATAGCTTCATAACCAAATCTGACTGATCAGGAATGTGCTTCCCTAGGCTTCTGAGGTCCCAAATAAGTCCGCAAGTCCTACATCAAGTGTTCTTATTACTTCTTTAAAAATCAGCTTTAAGCATGCATGAACTGGAAATGCAGTTCTTTGCAGAGCTTTATGCTTTCATTTTAAACTATATAAGGAGAATGCAAATATAGGCAACTAATGTTAAGGCAAATAAACAGCTTCAAGCACTTTCTGAAATGATTCAGAAAGTTTCTGTGCAGTTACCAAATACCTATGGCTATACGATAGCATCCTTTGTAAAAAAAATATAACTTTTTAGTTATAGCTTCAGTGCAAAGCTTCTCAGTAATAACGGAGACTAATTGCTGGAAAAATTGTAAGCAGTTATTAACTCTCAATATTAACGATTGAATTCTTGTTCGCATTGTATCTTTTCAGAATGTGTGTTTAACCTACATGTGGTACAAAAGCATAACTTAAATCAATGCCAGCAAGTTTGCCCAAAGGTTATAAACATCAAGTGAAAAAAACAGAATGTTTTAAATATGTGAAAACAGTAAACTGTTTAACTCATAAAAACATCTGGAGCCAACACAGTTTGGAACATCATTTATATTTTCATGTATGGGCTACTATTTGCATTCACTTTGTGTTTCTTGGTTTTGCTGGTGGGTCGTTTTTGGTTTTTTAACTTACCATTTATGGGGAAAGAGATCATGTAAAATTGACCTGAACGAACCAGTGTACAATTCCTCCTCTTCGGGACTTTTGTAGTCTTTCTGATTTTTTACATTGGAGACTGAAAGAACCACCTTCCTGAATATTTATCAGAATGTAAGTAGGATTCTTATCTGTTCTTTCTAGTGTGTAGTTTGCATATTTGCAATATACATATTACAATAAAATCAGATAGATAAGTCATACTTGGGGACCACCATTTGAGTGATACAAATTGCCATAACTTTGCTGAAGTCAGCAAAAGGATGGCAATTTACACTATTTAAGAATATTTTCCTTACTGTCAAAGGGAAAGCTTACAAATATGAATTCAGTTTCTTTTAGCCAAGGTTTTTATTGTACTCAAGAGCCTACCAAAGCAAGGGGACAAAGTTTTATTCTACTGTAATTATGATCAGTTCGTATTTTTCCATGGCAATTTGGTGAATGCAGGCATCATTTAACCTTAGAGTCAATCCAGATTCACAACAGATGTAGATTTATTTTCAGCCTTTTTTTTCCTTAATTTTTGCCAGTTTAACTCCCACTGAAGCAATATAATTCGTTTCTCTTGGTACCTGTGCTGCAATTTAAACCCACAGATATAAGCGGTAATAAAGCCTGGGGATTATGCATCATTTCAGAGATGCTTGAATGCCTTAACTGAAAATCCTAGCACAGAAAATGAGTGATTGTTCACTGACTAGTCAAAAATACTGAATCCCTAACTAGTTAAAATTGATTATAATCTCATTTACCATTCATAAACCTATGGTGTTCCAGTATCTTTACAATACTTTGCCATAAAAACATTTTTTTTCTGAGAAATTGTGCTACAACAATGTGTAACACATAATTTTAACATTGCATTTCTGTGGTGTACTTCCATTTCACTCTCTATAGAGCTTACATGTACCATGGTTTAACACTTATCAGACAATTTTTGCTTTAAAGACTGTAGTATCTAAATTCTACAGATCTGTAAAAACTTTTAAGCCTAAATCCGTATTTTCAGCTACTTCTTCCACATACATATGGCTTCTGTTCTTATTTTCACGATCTCCAAGTATTACAAATTTTAAAGTTATGCCAGCAATTTAGTATATTACAGAAAAGTTGTGCTGAGCCATGAGGCCTTCACTGAAAATGATTTACAAGTTTGCATTACATCATTAAAAGTTATTTGTATTGCCAGCCCACTGTAACTAGTAAAATATCTTATGTTTCCTATTTAATTTAAATAAACTGATGAAGTATTAAAATTGTGAATGTACTTGAGGCTTCTCACCTGGGCTATGATGTTTCAGGAATGCTCTTAGAATTTGAGCTATGGGAAACTTGCATTTCACATTAGATACTCAAAAATCCCAGAAGTCATATTCAAAACTTTTAAATAGGTAATTTATTTTCAAATGGAACCATCTTGCACAATACTATTTGTTTCCCAATCTGCATGTTGTATTGCAATTTAACATTTTTTTATTCTTTCTAGTATTTTCTCCACTTTAGAATACTTGAACTAGAAAACAGCTATGACAAGCTTTGTAGAGCACTTTAATAATACATATCTTTCATTTGTATTTAGAAATGTACTCAAAATGCATATGCAGGCAAATCAATAATGCCTGAAAAATATGTTTTCCATTTTGTTGTCTCCAGATCTTGACAATTACACGCTACACTCAGTCCATTTTCCTCATAAAATTACTGATCACAGAGGGAAAAAAAGGCTTGTATTTTGCACTTTAATCATTTTATTGTTTGATACAATTCACATTGTGGATTTTGATCCGTGTATGCATTTAAAAGACATTTTACTGGAGTCCCCATTGAAAATACAGATACTGTTGTGCATGGAAGAAAGGTGAAGGGCATTTTCATCATTCCGTATTTTTAACAATGTTTGCGGCTAACTGTGCTGCAAAATTATCATTTTGCTGATTATACTTCAAGTCTCAGTCACCCAGAATAAAAAATACAGATGATTGAAAACTTTGTTCATCAAAATATTTATGCTAAGACTTACGCCCATCAACCAGGTAAGTACACAGTATGCTTACAGTAAAAAGACTGAAATAGAGACAAAAACATACCACTATGTGAAATATTTACTGTCTCCTGGCTGACATTTCCAAGTCCTTGCAGGACCAGCAGCAGGGGGCATATTTCATAACTCTTCCTCCATCATTGGGAGAGTGATAAGTCACTAATTTTTGTCATCTCTTTTACAAGTTAATGAGTATAATACTGCTCTCACAGTGTGTGTTTGCAGTAGTTCCTAATTTTCTTTTCTCTGAAGGGAGAAAAAGACACATAGGCATGTATCTATGCAGCAAGAATAAATAATTACAAAATCTCTAGGTTTTAATAGCTGCTGGGATTATGTTATTTACTTTGCAGGTGTGTTTGCTATGATTTATAGTGTGATGAACTCTAGACTTGGAGCAGAAACCCCTAACTAGCTAGTATTCAGAACAGAAAGATATTCACTGCCCTGCAGAGCTCGGGGTCTATTCATTTCGCTAGTTTCACATGGGAGTAATCCTGTGTTTTTACAGAGTCCTATTTGTGTTCATGGTGATTTGTTTGACTAGAAACATTTTCAGGATAGCAACATTAATTAATAATAGGTATAGGAAACAAAGACCTAAAAATTGCTAATGCATAGCTGCATCATGCACCCCAAAATCTAATATCAAATAATGCTAACAACAGATACTTGATAGGAAAAATTAAATGCAAAGTAACAATTCTTTGGAATTATTATTTTAGACTAAACTGAGGGTGTTTCTAGATGCAAATGTTTTGTCTTGTGAAAGAATGAGAAAAATTTAAAAAAAAAAAGCAAGTTAGACTTCCCTAAAAAATATATGCCAAGAAGTGCTTAACTTGCAGAAAAAGTCTCAAAGATTCGGGAAACTATTGTAACACTAAAAAACATAGGTAAATTCTTAACTGTCATGAGGAAACCTCCGAGTGACGTACTGTGAGACTGACACCTTCCAAAGCCATGTTTGCACAAACTAATTTTTAATTTTATTTCCCTGAAACAAAATGCATCTCTACTGATGAGCTGTGAATATATTATAGTTCTTCTTGAAAGAAACTTTTCCAAGATATTTGTACTTGTCATGCTTTATTAAGCATCCCACTTACATGTCCTTTGATACAATGGGGTAGGTCTCAGGTTGGGTTCAGTAAAGTATTCCAGTAAGGGACTATCTGAGGAACTTTCACATCATCTAAGTTTACATATTGGACTCTGGTGCACTGAAACACTTTAAGTAGTCACCTTCCTTTCTTCTTTGATGCATCTTCATATATTTCATTTAAATTAGATGCCCACAATAAAGGCGTGAAGTCCATTTATTCGTATGTCCTTTTTTTTCAAATGAAAAATATCTAGCACTGTGGGCTTAGTGAAAGTCAGTTGTAAGAAGAGGTGTATTATTTGGCATACTTTTCAGCTGACTGAGAGACAAATGCAAAGTACAGCATGTGGGGACAGTCTGGATTTGTAATTCCCTCATAGGTAATTTGTCCATGAACTTTAAGCATTTGTGCATTTAAGCTGTAGAACGGATCACTTAGGGATTTAGATTTTATTTAATAATCCAAGTGTATTTCAATACAAGATGGTAAACTAAAAATATTTTCCATTTAACTGTTTCAAAAACGCCATGTGCAAAAGAACACAACAAAACGAAATTAACTCATAACATATGCAACTCTTACTTGTGCAAGAGCAGTGTATGCCCCTAAATCCAGACTGCAGCATCTGGAGGCATAGCATGTCTCTAATGGAAGAGAAAGGCACGAGACATGTCAGCTTCTTGGCTGTGTTATGCTGTAAGTCATGCCTTTTCCTTCTCAATACCCAATGCAACTCCGATTAAAACTAATAAAACAGACACTGTCCAGGTAAACTGCCTTTGAAGCATTTCGCTTTTTTTGTCTCACTAATTGTAGGCAATAGGTTTAAGCTGAGACAGATATTTATTATATAAAAGAAAAAAACCTCTTACATAAACCTCTTTTGCTTGAAACAATGAAGTTTGAATCAAAACTAATATCCCACGGTATGAATCATGTGTTCTTAGTGCATCCAAATCTACACATTCCCATTTGTAGAAGCAAATTTTGCTGTACTAAGATGACTTGAAGTGCCTCTTTATTATTACTGCATTTTACCCCTAGTAGTATTAGAAATAATGTATTCTTCATATACTTTTACTACTGTGATCAGCTTGGTAGAGACTCTGAAAACATTTTAAAGAAACAATTCACCCTTTAACTGTTTTACAACAAGAACTGTCTTCATACTTGACTTTGAGGAAGTGCTGAGTCTTTTCTTTTCCCCAACGACCTCACAGGCTCAACTTCATTGCTAGACTGTAATAGCAGTTTTAAAAAGTGCAGGAAACTTAGGTACTATTCCTTGTGATTACAAAAAAAAAAAAAAATTAACCAACCAATACTACTGAAAATTTTATTTTGAAACAAGCCTGGTGGATAAAATATTTTACTAATGAATTTGCATTTTTTTATTGCACTAAAACTGTTAAATGATCTGCTATAGAAGTTGATATGTCTAATTTTAAATGTTCTTTGCTTCTTATTTTTATCCCCTAATCTCCTCTGTTATATTCATAGCAAGCAAGGGGGAAGGTATGTCTGTCTATTGTAGTTACTCTTGTTTGCAGAAAATGCAAGTAGAAACCGCGAAACTGCATTGTTACAAAGGTACTAAACTTGAAAATCCCATCATGAGCAGCATGCTGGATGTATAAATACACATATGTGTATGCTGAAAGGTGTTCAGTCATGCAAAAGTACAAGCTTACCTCCAATCTCAAACACTGTACGATTAAAACAAATTAGGTTAGTGCCCACCGTCTTTTATTAACAAGGACAGTTCTTAGATGCATTATATTAAAATAGAAGCCTCACATTAAATCAAATGAAGGAGCAGAAAGTGCTTTTTGCACAGATTGCCAGAGAAAGTTCTGTCTTTGCTTCCTAGCAGAGAAAAATGTTTGGGAATGTATCTAATCTAACACACCCTATAAAACTGTACAGTAGTCCCTGGTACAACAGTGAGCTACATGGAAGACAGAGTCACATCCCAGAGCAAAATTCCAAGACTCCTGTGATCCAAAACTGCCTGTTTAATTTCTAAATTGTGAAGCTATTTATCCATTTTGGTAAGTTGGTAGGTAGTCTTCTCTTACATATGTACGCTAATTTCATTACGTATGACCCCCTGCAGCTGTGGTAATGAGGCTTTTTTAAAAACATACCTTGAGTTGATGATGAGAATATTTTGATCTAAGAAAAATTCATATATTTAATTTCTAATATGGAAGGCATGGCGTGTATCCAGGGGTCCTGGTAGTAAGTTTGCACTGTACAATTTGTAGTCAATCAGACATTCCCAAATGAAGTTCCATAAATTTGAACATACATTCCTTGTTTGTTTCCTTTTCTGCTTTTTTTTTTTAAGTTTCCTTTATTGGTATCATAATAGTATGACCCAAATATAAGGAAAAAACCGTATCGTATTAAACACAGGAATACGCTTTCACAGTCGTTTATTGTGCATAGCTAGTAAACATTTCCTGGCAAACAATTTAGAGAGTCCATAAATTCCACCCTAACGCTACTTCCGTAGCTAGATGCAGTGCACCATACACGAGGGTATTAGCTCAGTCTCTCTCATCCGGAATGGGTGGATTGGAATTGAAAAATCTCCACCCCCCCCATTATAGCACCATATGTCTCGAAAGCCTATCCTCTCTCAGGGCAAACGGCTCCTCTCAGATCCGCCTGATGGATCACGGCTAAAACGCTGCTGTCCCTTGCTATTTAATCTAACAGCATTTCTGAAGTAGCTATCGGGAGAGCACAACGAGCCAAGCATCCCTTTGGCATTAGTGGCAGTTCCCCACGCAGAGAATATCAAGGATATGGAATAGCAGAGGGAAAATCTACCACACCATGCCAATTTGTATGGAAAATTTGATCCTCAAGCTAGAGGCAGGGAAAAGAAGAAAGCCTCTCATTTCAGCAAATTGAGCAGTGCTTATGATTCTCGGGTTCCTTATGTAACTAGTTAACCAGTGTCAGTAGACCAGCTTTGCAGCATCTTCAGAGGAACAGAGTCTATAAGAATTTCAAACTATTTTCTCCAGATATCTTATTGAGGTGTTTATAGATTGAGGGATTACTAGGGGAACAGTTTATCCATAAAGATTTTTGGTGGATTAGATTTCTGCTCAATATTTTTCAGATCTCTTTCTGTGTGCACTTCAACTAATATTGGGAAAAAAACCCCATTTAAACAACACTCAAACAGTTTGGCATTTGAAAGTATTTGTGTGAGGTGATCATGTTAAGATGAGGTTCGTATTGTTATTTGAGAAGACTAAGCAGACATATTTCCAGCAGTTTATGTACTTTTTACAGGTATACATTAATATCATTCATGTTACAGGTATTATTTCCAGATTATTTTGGATTGAAAACAAAGACTTAGCAAAAATCTGGACTCCTTCCAAGTTTCCAAAATCATCTCAAAACCTCAAAGGAGTTCAGTCACTCTGTCAAAGATCTGCTTCGTGATTTTTAATTTTACAGGATATAGTGTTAAAATCTTTCTCCTGTACACCTTGAACCAGAATCTGAGGAAGGATGGTATGATAACAAAGGGCAGAAAGATTTTATTTCACTGGATACGCAAGTCCTTTTGGTTTTAAAATCCTCTTTCATTGATTCTTATTGAATGGAACCACTATTAAACAAATAGTTCTCTTCTTGTTTAACGGCTTCATTATATGCCTTAGATAATCCATGTGAACTCCTTTGGAGTATTATTATGTGAACAACCAAAAATTTTGGAATAAAAAGTATGATGGGTTTTTGCAGCTTTTGAAACTAATTAAAATTAGCAGGACTTCAGGGCTCTAGAATTTTAGACTTTTTGATGTGTTCTTTGCCCAGTGCTCAACAGTAGACATTGCACAATCATCCCTCATTGTCTGGCTACTCATCTTTACAACATCCATGTACTTCCTCCTTTTAGCTCTAAGGCACCGAGTTCAGCCACGAGTCCTTCAGGGGTACTCTGAAGAGAAGTAGTTTGTGGTCTGTAATTTGCTCAGCTTATTGTCTGATGATAAAGCCCCTAATTCTTTTCCTGGACCAGGACCTCCGCCAGCTTCCTTTCATTGTGCATATGGGCAAACAGAGCTAGAAGAAAGATAACACTGAGCTTGTTCAGCACAACTCCAGCAATCATTTTCTCTTTTATGTTTCCAGTGAATCTGATTGCTGGCAAAAGCTGCCAGAAAAAGACAAATCTGATCAGAAAGAGCATGAGCAGAGAAAGTCCAGTTTCCCAGATATGTAGCCTCAAGGACTATTCCGTACTGGTGGTAGGGTATTAGCGCCCAGGCCCAGTCAACCTTGGCCTCCCCCAAATCAATGTGAACATCCCCTAATAACCCTTTTGGTGTGAATTCTTGTCTGATTGGTACAATATGCTATTTTCTTATATTTAACATTACACTCATGGATGGTTGTATGGATTTTTTCTTGACTCTCCTCTTGGTAAAGAATACCAATACCAAATTAAATTCATGTGTTTTATGTACATTAAATAGTAGGAAATAAATCTGTGTAGAAAATGTAGCTAGTTCCTGTGTTTGCAGAGTCTCTCTGGATTTATTGCATTGAAGCCAAATCTATTGTTAATCCATTTAATAGTGATTTTATTCTCCAAATATGTTTGGTGTTTCCTTTCTGAACTGACATATTGTGACTTAAAAAGTCAGTATTGTACATTCATAAGGTACTGGCAAAAAAATTGCTGAGAACAGGTAATATATTATTTCTTGCTGATAAAATATGTAAAACCTCACCAATAATCTTTAGATAGTGACTCGTTGAATTATCCATAATATTTTATTAGGATTTCTACAGAGATTTTTGCTCTTTTGTGTCAGGTGACATGCACAACAGGAGAGCTTTGCATCTAAACAGGCAAGCTAAAGGGTCAAAGAAATTAAATCAGATAATTATAAGGCAGCTATAGCTAAAATTAGAAATGTATGCTGTAACCATTCACTTCAGGTCTGTCATTAAGAATAGCGTGCTCGGGACACAAATAGAAATGCAGTATTTATTTTTAAAAATGCTTCTGCTGAATCACGTAGAAAGAATTAGGAGATGCATTCCCTGAAAGCATTCTTATTTAATACCATTTTTAATAGGTTTCACCCTCTTTAAGAATGGGATTAAGTCAGGGTGAGGTAATTGGGTGTTATGGTCCAGTTAGTGAACTTTAGAATGAGGCTAGTGGCAAGTTAAATCATTATAATATGGAACAGCATTTTATGAAGAAAACTACTGGAAGTCGAACAGTTTGAGCGCTACTGATTTCAAAGAGCCTGGAACCTCAGACCCGATTTCCAGAATTTTATAATTTGTTATAATTGTAGCTGCATTTTCAGTATGTTTTGTATTTCTGCTTAAAGCACTGAAGTGAGCAATCTGCATATGTTACTGTAAATAAACAGAGGCTATGAGAGAACACTGTGACTCCAAGTTAACACTTTACTCCTAACAAAAAAACCCAAATGGCTTCTGTGTGTTAAATCCTTCACACCTCTCAGTAACTGTGCCAATATTTTTAAAACCACACTTTATTTTGAAGCCATGATCCAAATTGTAGTTGAATCAGGCTGACATTTTATATTTCACTTTATATGCCTCATTTTAAAATTTTGACATTGCTGTCAAAATTAAATAATTTTAAAAGTCTGTGTTTCTTTCAACCGGTCATGAAATATCTTAACAAGGAAAAATGCTTATGAGGTATGGAATAGTATTAACATAAACTGGTAACCTCAGAGTGCCCCTAATAAAATACTAGTTACATTAAACAAATCAAAAATGTCAATTTCTCTAACTGCATCCAGAGGAATTCTCTACTAGACCTCAGTCGAGTGACAGAAGAATCAGACAATAAAAAATTAATTGCTTATGTGCACATAGCTAAAACTTGATTATATTTGTTATGAGAAAATTACTTAAAATCAAATATTTATATCTGTTGATTTAAGACAATCAGCTTTTACAAATTTGACAGTGAGTGTGAAACAGTTACTTGAAGAAAGTATTAAAGGAAATACTTGACTGACAATTTCAGTCTGCTAAACACATTGTAAAGGACATGTCAAAAAGAGTCACAATGAAGGAAAAAATCTTCTACTCATTTGTTGAAAACAATAAAGTGACATTGAATGTGAAGGCAGCTACTAAAAAACCCCAAAAAACAAAAGGGAGGTGCAGGGGAAATGTAGCAAATAAGGTAAATTAGAAGCTGGGAATTAAAGAGAATTTTTAAAGCCAAATATTACAAAGAGAAAATAGAGATAAGGACAATATGAAGAGATTTGGAAATGTTACTACGAACAAAAAACTCGAAAAATTGTCTTGCTCCATTACTAAGTGGAAATTACTAGGACTTTTTGTTAGAACATTTAAAAGAAAAAACATTCTCAAGTACTTTTCTTCTGTATTTTGGGGAAAAGTCAAATGATGTATTCATATCGGATGAGTATGATGAAGCTCTGTTTCAGTAGTTGCACAGGAGAATGTTAAATAGCAGCTAATAAAACCAGACATTTTTAAAATCAGTAGACCTGAATAATTTTCATGGAGGTATTTTAATACATTTGGCAGAGAAGTCTGCATGGTGAGGGAGGATTTTTAGTATGTCTTGGAGAACTAGGGAGGTTCAAGAGAACTATGCAAAAATTTTTGTGAATAGTTAAAAAGAATAAATGTGATGACCTAAATGTCTGTAAGCATTTCAACCACACATTGATCTCAAGCAAAATAAGGAACAGTTTCTAGGAACATTAGTTCATTTTAAGTGAAGCAGGGAGAACAGAATTTTCTGGAAAATCGTCTTGCCAAAGTTAAAGCGATATCATTTAATAGGAGTATAAATTTGGTAGGATAAGGGTAATTTTAGTACTATTAAATATGTAGAAGAATAGTGGAAAGTTTTTTAGTTTTTAATCATAATATTTTGATCAAAAATTATTAAAATCAATATTGTACTTATTAAATAGAATCAAATCTCAGTCTCAAGCATGTAGCAAGGTGGGGAAAGTAACCAGAGGTGCTTATTTTAACAATGATCCACAAATGCAGGACCCTATCTTTTTTTTCTATTGGTGACTCTTCTATCAGTTATAAAAAACACTTTCAGAAAGTTTGCATTTGAAATTATTGGAAGATGAGTAAATAGAGAGCCAGCCAAGTCACTGTGAACTCAGATTGCTCAGGAAACTGGCCACATTCAAACAAATGGTAAATCTCGATCCACAGAAACATAAGACACTGCTCTAGTAACAAAGACTTTGCGACTGCTACAGGGTAAGGACCCTGCCCACAGATTGAAGACAGCCTGAAAAAGCCTGCAGAGCAGATAATCAGTGCAAAGAGCTGTGAGTACAAGAGGGTAGACCCGAATCTGAAACAACCAAAGAGCACATCACCAGATAAACATACAATATGGTTGTGTTACCTCTGTCCCTGGCACAGATGCAACCTGTTCTGGAAACACTGTGTCCACAATTCAAGAGGGGTTGTTGAAAAATTGGAAAAGGTTCAGAGGAAAGCAACAAGAATGATGAAAGGAGTGGAAAACATTCCTTGTAATGAAAGACGCAAGGAGCTCAATCTATTTAGGTTATCAGAGAGACATTTAAAAGGCTACTTGATCACAGCTTATAAATAACTATGTGAGAAACAGAAATTTGATAACACTAGAGTTTTCAGTCTGGTGAAAAAGGTGTAACAGAAGCCAGTGGTAAGAAGATGTAGTTGGAGACACACTCTGGAAGGCTTAAATCAAGATGTATGATTTTTTATTTTCTGTTAAACTCACACGCGTGCACACACAAAAAAGAGTAATTCTGAAAAGTTCTGGTGCCCTTTTCACTGGGGGGCAGACTGAATAGATGACCATAATAGCCTTTTAGTTTTATAGGCCATGAATCTACAGCTTCAATTGCAGGCTTCTCTGCTTCGTATTTTCTTACGCCATCACTGGGCAGATCCAACCAGTGCAAACTTAATCGGAACCAGGTGGAGCCTGCTTTTTGCAGCACAAGGGAGCTTCCCCCTGAAGCCACATTGGATAAGAGCAGGATTTGACTGGACCAAAGGAATTAATACAGTATGAAGGGTGTGTGCCTATCTTATTGACACCTCTTCTTTCCAGTTATTGCAAAAAGTATTGATATTTGAGTGAGTATAAAACACAGTCTTGGGAGGTGAATTATGGTAAATTTTATGACAAGTGATTTTAACACATACCCACACCTTATCGGCTCCAAAGAAATAAAAGGAAACAGAAAATTACACACAGGGCACTGTTTAAGCAAGGCAGAGAATGGGAAAGAGAGCTAACTCATTTTGCCTGGGTTTTATGCTTTTGAGAGCGGCGTAGGTCTGAAAACTTTCCTTCGACCGCAGAAGTTTTTGAATTAACTTTGTTGTTAGGAGAGACTGCAGGAGGAGGTGGAGCAACAAAGGAAAGAGAAATGCTAACGGAAAAACACATATAAACAACATACCATATGTAGGACACTCACCACATGCCAGCCTCACTTTTTTCCTCTCTCTCTAATGTGGTCCAATAATTCCAGTCATCCAGAGGGTTATTCACACTGTCTACTTCAGGCATCTGATTTAGGTCCTTTGAATTGCAGCAGTTTTCCCCTCGCCTACAGCCCCCCGGCACCTCTGTCTCCCTGCCAGCTACACAGGGAAGTACAAACACCTAGGTTTAGTTCTTAAAACTCTGCCTAAGTTAGATAGCTAAGTTAGCCTAAAGCTGTTGTATAAATACCACTCTTTCCTATTAAATTTAAAAAGAAAAAAAGAAAAGGAAAAAATTATTGCTATGGAAAAAATTACTTGTTTAAAGCACAGGGATATAAAAGTGCAGGACAGTTTACAAATTCAAGGCCAGCTCCTTAGCTGGTACGACTCATATACCAGCATTCAAATAAACAGGCTGACTCCCATTTGCCCTGGCAAAAGTGCAACCTTCAAGCTGGTTTTGCAAACCAAGTCAGCCACCTGATTCTGTTGGGCAAAGAAAATAAATTTTCATTAAATACAGAAAAAAAAAGTTTTACAATGTAAGTCCATTAAAAAAAACCAAAAACCCTCAAAGGGAAAAAACCTAAAAAGAAAACGTTGTGTAGGGAATGGCAGCTACTGCAGTCTGCAGAAAGCACTTCTCTTATAAAAGCAGAGGAAAAGTGGTGAGAGCTCAGCATCAGACTCAAAGATTGTAAATAATATACTTTTCGGAAAAAATATCTTACTACCCTTCCTAGAGAAAATATCATTTTATTTACAACCCCCTCCCCAAACATTCTAAATGCTTTGCTGCTCCATATTAGCTTTACTATTACTTCATTTTTATCGTGTGGTACTGCAGCAAGCCGAAGTAAACAAAGCATGTGGATCTCAGCTCAGCACAAAGCTAGAAAATTCACAACAGCAGAAAGGCAACTTTGCATAAATGTTGTTGAAAGACAGTGAAGAGAGAAGAGGAAATTCTGCATCTCTAATGCAAGGTTTTTAATGCTTATATATATCAAACTGCTCTGTATGCTGCTGGAACCTTTCTGTTAAAATGTCTCTAACTCTAGGGACACATTCTATGAGGCAGTTATGCACCATTTAAATGTGAAAAATGCACACTTTACTTGGAAAAAGATGTGTGATGTGAAGTGTTTTTAAGAATAATTGAATGATTTTGTGATTCATTAAATGCTTTTTCCTCAGCAAGCAAGTAATGGCTTTTCCACTAAGCACCCAAAAGGTGAAAAGTCAAACTGTTAGAAGGAGTAAAGCGTCCTTAGGAAGAGGATCATTTACAGTGTTTCTTGTTTTATTTCTTATCTCTTTTTTATTCCAAGAGGAACAGAACAAAGAATGTGGGGGGAAAAAAATGAATAACTACATGCAGGAAATTTAAAAGATTGAATGATGGGGACAAAACTATAGGTGGCAGTTGCCTTTTCTTCAGTTTAAAAAAAACCAGAAAAATTGTGACACCTAAGGTTTATTGAATATGGCTTCACATACATATTCCTGCTGAGACCATGGGATCAGTTCTTTTATGGGAGTGAAAAAAAAGAGCTGTTTTCATATACCCAGTATATCTTTAAGCTAAAGTGTAAATCTTCAGCTTCTTCCCCTTCCTATTTTTTTTTCCTTTAAAAAATATAAAAAATCTAGGGAAACAATACACACCTTGACTCCTGCAAAAAAGATCTCTGGCACAATCACAAGACGCCTGCTTAAGTAATACCCAAAAGGTAACTCCATGCATTCCACTGGCCAGAAATAATTCACAGCATGATGAATCCACAAGAAAGTCAATAGCATATTATAACACTCTTAGGGGAGCTATAGCTGTAGAGCAATGTGAGGCAATGCCTTAGCATGAACTATCACTTTATATATGTGCTGTATACACGAGTATGAATTACAGTACAACATTTGACACGCCATGGCTTTTGATCTACTGTGACTCATGACCTCTGTCCTATTGTGACCTTATGCCTAAACCCGTAGGGAATAGTTCAAACAATAGAACATACATGATAGATAACTCTTAGATAGGATAAAAGTGTATAATGATTATAAACACTCATGGTCAGGGCAATAGCTAGCCAAAAACTGCCAAAGATTAGGAAGATACTTCCCCTGGGAAATGATATTATGAATTTTCCTGCACCTTCCCCTGGGGCATCTGGAGCCAAGGATACTGGCCTGGATGGACCTCTGGTTTGATTAGGTATGGCAGTTCTAATATTTCTGTGAACATAGGATAATGTGGAAAAAGACAGCTTTTATGGTTAATAGAAAATTCTGCATAAGACAGGAAGGAGGCTTTGACCAGTGATAAAATCCTTGTGAGTTTCGGCTGAAAAACCAGTTGAACTTTGTATAGATTGCATTTCCACCCAAATCAGCTATGCTTTTCTGCTGATTTCAGAAGGAGCAAAAGAAGAACTGCAAAGGAGCCCCACATACTGTCCTGTATGGGGGAGCACTCAGATGACACAAGCAACTATATTTTATTTTTAATTAAAAAAAAAAATCCCTGGAGATCTGTGGTCTCGTGAGATTTTCTAGAAAGCAAGAGTTGCACTTACTTCCTTCTACAGGAGGGAGAATTTGAAGAGAGTCTTTTACAGCTCATGTGTATCAGCCTCTGCTCTATTTTTTAACAACTCCTATTCGTTTAGTCTGTTCCAGCAGCTTCCAGCTGCAATCTTGGACTCCAAAGAGTGGCTTCCTGATCATCAGCTACCTGGCTCCACAGAGCAGCCCAGGGATCAGGCATTCAAATGCAATTAAATTGCTCTCCAAAAGAAAGCTGGAGAGCAAACAATAGTGTTGGCATGCTGCAGAAAAGTAGGAAGACAAAGAATCAACTGACAGCCTATATAGCATGAGACTGGAGTCTTTGGCTAAAATGTGGGATTATACTGCATCTTGGAAAAAAGTATGGTCAAAAAGAGCAGCCATGGAATGAAGGTATCCTTAAGGCTTTGGCATAAAAATTTGTCAGCATTTCTCAACATCTGGATATAGACACATTGGTAAACTTTAACCATAAATTGTATTTTTAATATTATTGTCATAACTTTAAGACATGAATTTACTTTATTTTTATAAAACATAGAAGTTATCACTTGCCTTTATCGGGTGTAAATGTGAATTTATTTAATTAAGCTGATTTTAAACTAAACAAACAGAAAACAGTTTTTTGGATCCATTTCGAGTTTTGCTAAAACCACATTTATTTCAGTACAACCCTCATTAATCAATGAGTTTAAGCAAAACAACTCACTGAAACTGTATCCAGGCTCCACAGACCAGGTTTTATATTTGTTTGATAGAAATTTATTTAAAAATCAAGGACATTCAGACTGGTAGGGCAAGGTCCTGTTGCCCCAGCTGGACTGCACCTCAGCCCTGTGGGAACTCTGCTCCTGCATCACTCTGTCCAAAGGGATCACTGAAATAGTCTGCAGCTGCCACCTGCCTCTCTGCCTGCTCGCCTGGCTGTAGGTTGGGAGGCACTTCTGGAGCAGTATAAAGTGGGGAAAAAACATTGTGGGACAGAAAGATAATGTATTAAACAAGGCCTAGAGACTGGCAAACTGCCCTTCATGGTGGAAAATGCACACATGCACAAGCTATTAGTAGTACTTCCTTCATATAGTGAAATATACGACCCAGCATAACCAAGCCTCAGATGACACCTGTTATCCACACGTGGATATTCCTGATGTGCCATTCTTGATGTGCTGGGGAGTGGTGTACAATGGTGTTTGAAAGTAAGACACTGAGAATGACAAGCTGGATGGACCACTTTTGCTGTTGTCATCTCCTGATTGCTGCTGTTACAGGGGCTAGATACAAAGCTTGCCAAATTTCTCTGTCTTAAAACTAACTAAAACAGTATTACAGAAGTTAGACAAACTGCAAATAAAGTTTTATTAATTTCACCCAGAAATATTTCTGTTTCCAGAAGCAGAACTGGATATTATTGTGCTGGCTAAGTAATACAGCAGCATTAGTGGTAAAAAGATTCAGCATCCTGAACTGAGATTCACCTGTGTAACTTATACCATTTGTAGCCTAAAGACAAAATGAAAACTTACACTTGGAAGATGCAGCTACTTCCAAGCACAACTCATCTGCCTTATTGCAGATGCCTGCTTTGTAGAAGATTGAGCCATTCTCTAGGCTCCTATGACTCAATCTCCAAACAACTCGTGGTAGCTGAAGGAGAGGCCAGCTAAGACACCAGTTCTCTCCACTCCATTAGAGGAGTCACCAGAGTCCCCAGAAAAGAAAACACTTCTCTCACTGTTACACTACAATAAACCAAATCTATAAATATGTGGATTGTCATTATGCCCTACTGATAATCTAGCTAAGGGACTAAAGTGGACTATTATCTATATATATACATTTAAAAACCACATGGCTTGTAAAATAATAGGCTGTCAGCAGTACATGCCAATCTATTTAGCATGAATTGAGACAGAGACGTATTATAGAAAGCTGACACCAGTGGAGTTTCCATTTCCCCTATGACACTGAGCACGAACCTTGCCTCCAGACCCTTTGTCTTCACACTTCTCTGACACTGTTCCTTTCCTTGTGTTCCTTTTGTCTCTCTGCTTGTCAAACTGTTGCTCAGACACCTGCATTTTTTTATACATTTCCTACCCAGTGTTTTGGAACTGTGCATTTTTGATCTCACAGATGTATGAACTGAGACATTATACTGAGCTTACAGGAAAAAAAGTCAAAACCTAATACATATTCAGAGCAAAATAAAATATCATAATCTGTTTCCTGGAAAGTATGCAAATAGAGATTTTATTTTTCCAAGACAAAGCAAAAATATCCCCCACACCTGAAAAACACAATTTATTCTATTTGAATCAAAATACTTTTTTAAAAATGCAAAGCAATGTACATAGCATTGACGCAAAATAGCATGTATTCATGGGTATGTAAAAGAAAGCTAAAGAAACAAGGGGTATGATTCATGAAACTGCAGGTTGACCCACACTCTTACTTATACACAGAATCAGGGCTACAGTTCATGCCAGGTGAAGTGTGTTCAGTTCCCTTTTCTTCATGTTAATAGGACATAAACATGTATTAGCCCATTTCAGTGCCTCCTCTTAAAAATTCTTTTGTAGCGATGAACAAGGCAGATAAACTGATACCAAATACCTAGAAATAAGAGACCTATGGAAGTGCAGGTCAATACATTGGTTCTGTAGAAAATTAGTAAAAGCTAAAATAAACCATAAAATAAACTGAAATGACAGAGGGGATTCCTTAAATATAAGGATCTTTCACTAAACCTCTTAAGAAAACCTAAACAGCTTGTGATAAGAAACAAGGTCTTCAGATCTTAATTAGTTGAAGAGACAAAACAGAATTAAATGGCTAATTATAAAACTAAAAGGAGGTCCCAGAACAAAGCAGTATAATAAATGCTCATGGAATGATGAGTGGTGTGATAATGGTAAATAAGGAATGACATTTTCTCCTCCAGTTTAGGAACTAACTGAGAGAATCAAATAAAGGGAGTAAGTACCAGCTTCCAAATGATCTGAGCGTGGTAGCTCTTCATACAAATGAAACAACAGAAGCTGTTGGGTGCTAGAAGGTTACCAGCTAAGCTCATGTCTATAATCAGGGACTATTAAATGTGAGATAACACTATGAATGAAAGAGTTCCTGAGCCAGACTATTGGAGTTTTTTTGAAATACCAAATGGGTTAATTTGGTGGTTTTTTCTTCAGTTCTTCTTGAACTTCTGTCTCTTGCCATCCATTTGCAGTGGTGTGTGTTACTGACCTGCAGAATTTCTGCTAGGATAAAGTACTATTTCTCTCAGGGCAGAAATGGTACTGGATATATCTCAGGCAGAGTTAAGTAATTAGTCCAGGTACATCACAGGTTAACACTGATATAGTAGAGTAGGGATTAGCTCAATTCATTAGAGCGTGGTGCTATAAATCTGAGGTTGTAAATTCCATCCCTGTATGGGCCATTCACTGAAGAGTTGGACTTGATGATCCTTGTGGGTCCCTTCCAACTCAGAATATTCTGTGATCTGTATCATTTGTATGGCTGCTTTAAATCCAGAAGAATGTGAGCTCATTTCCATAATGCTGTACCACCAAAAGCTACTCTGACCCAGCTCAGATGGCTCAAAGGCATATTTCTTATTCTGGATGATACCTGTAAACTGTAAAGAAGAAGTGTATATGTACTGAGTCTAGTCCACACCAAGTATAGCTGCCATTGCAGTGGAGAGAGCAGGGCTGAAAGACTGAAGGCCTTGAAAGACACAGCTTCTAAATACTGACACTGCACATAGCAAGCAATACCCCTGGGGTATTGGGTAAGGGCTGGTGCTGTAACCCAGAGCAGGGACTGCATCCAGCAGTACAGGACACTGGGAAAAGCATCAGCTTCCCAAGAGGAACTTCAATGTCTTTATAATAAAGCCTTCAAAGGCTTTATTTCCATGACTCAGAGCTGGTAAAGATGGGTTTGGGCTGTTTTCACAGCTATCTTGTCAATCTTGGTCATGATTCCCAATATTCATTTATGTATTTGTGAATAATTTTGAATATTTCAGACCTTTTGATGTGAGATTAAAAGACGTTGGTGATTTAGATTTCTCATTTTCCTGGTCTCATTTACCTTTGAATGCTGATAATCCAAAAGTTGTTACAACACTTTAGAAGTAATTTTATATGTGGGAGAAAGGGACAAACTCTTTTCACATAGGTATTTCTAAGAGCAGTTGTGACAGGGTTTTATTTAAAAAAAAAAAAAAAGAGCTTTTAAAAAGCAGTTCTGCTTGTCTGACCAGCATAGCTGATTCTAAGCTCAAATGTGGGCCAATAGCAGAGTGCCACAAGCACCACATTTTATGCTATGTAAATGCTTCCAAAAAGGAGGAAGTGGAAATGATTAATTAAGTGAGAAGCTTTTGTTATGATTCTTTTAGGTTTTAAGGGTAAAAAATTGAGAATGGATCTCCTTAGAGAGGAAGGAGAGAGAATGGCACATCTAAAGGATGCAATCTATCATCCTAAACATTGGTAAGTGACATTTCCTTTAGCAGCTGATGGCTAAATATGTCTAGGTTCTTCAACTTGTGCTGGTAGAAGAAAGGAGTCTTATGCCCTCATTTTTTAAATGAATATCCACAATTCAGTGAGCATAATCTGGTCCCCAAGTTACTGGCAGAGTTGTACTAGCCTGCTTAGCTACATAGCATTTTCCTGTGTGGATATTTTGAGAGGAAAGTATTTTTTGTTTGTTTGTTTCATGTATGTTTTTTATAGTTTTATTTTAGAAGTCTGTGATTTGTTAGAAAGCATCATGTGCAAAGAGGAACTGCAGCCCTTCCTGTAAATTCAACAAACTGGTATATGCTGAAAGCAACCCCTGAATGATTTACCTTTTTCACAAAGAGAGGTGAAGAGAAGGAGAGGGGTGGGAAAACAACAGATTTTTTAAATTATATTAACACTCACTACCTGCAAAAGCATTTGCAGAGAGTTACCCAAATCTCCTGTGGGCATTTCAGCACAAGCCCAATACAGAAATACACCAGAAAGGAATGACTAGTTGATTGGGCTACAGGCCAATCTCAGCTACAACTGCATGGTATCATAAAACACCTTGGCCCCTTCCACAAGAAGAAATAATCAAGTCTCCATGATACTGTATTTCTGAGGAATGTGGTTTTTCCAGATAAATTTCATTTTCTGAGTCACTGTTAATTTTCTTCAGGCCTACATACAGTTCACATTCCTGTTAAGGCAACACCTTAAGAAACTATTGAGATGGTCAGAAAGCAAAAGGAAAAGAATGCTAACAGCAATTACTTCCTCTAAAAGACACTCACAGTTGCTTGGGTGTTTTAAAAATATGACAGGTTAGATTCAGCCAGGAGGCTCAGGGAGCCAACCACCACTCTCCTTGGTTTCCTCTCCAGAGCAGAGCCAGGAGATCCCCAGACATGTCCCGCCAGCAGCTCACACCACTGCGTCACTGTCCTCTTCAAGACTGTCCAACTGGGAATGAATATAGTGTCTTGTTACTAAAGTTATTGCTTTAAGACTCACCACTATTGACAAGTCAGTAAAAATCCCTCCCCATGACTTATTCTAAAAACAGATTTATTTAAAAAAAAAAACCCAAACAACTAGATATTGCTATATAAAGTTGTTCCAGAAATTATTTTAATTAAGTGATTAAGAATGGGCACAATATTATCTTCCATATATTATTAGAATGCACAGCAGTAGTTCAATACTTACAAAGATTTACATTTGTGTTGGAATAATATTCATGAACTGGGAATTTAAAATACCACTCAAACGTGCCTTCACACAGTTGGCCAAATAAAGCAAAGTTGTTCAACAAGGGACTTCTGTGTTAGAGACCTTGAAAATAATGGCTTAACAGTATGCTAACTTGTTGAAAAGCATCTCATCAGAGGTCTGTCCAGCTATGACATGTTATGGATTTACTTTGGACTGAACCAATGGGCTGAGGTATGCCACTGAGATGAAGGAATACAACTTGAAAGATATATATGTCTGTTTTAAGTAGGAATGTTCATTCATTAGCTCACTGCTTCATTCACTAAGCTCTGTGCAAACTGCTGCACCAAAGAATGATTCAATACAGATGCCTTTAATGCACCACGCAGCAGGAACAAGCAAGATACTTGCCATCATGACTCTCCTGGTGAGACAAGGAAGCAATTTCTTCGTGGTTGCACTGGGAGCAGCACATGGAAGAATACAGGCTATACTGGGAAAAGTAATCTTTAACCAAATGTAATCTATACATTAATGTGCTCACAATCCTCCCAAAAGTCTTCAACATTGTGAGTTTATTTTGGGGGAGCAAGGGATAGAAAAAGTGAGTCTTTTTGAGGTGCAGGCTGAGCAAAACTGTCCAGAACAGCAGTGCCAGGGGCCACTGAAATAATATACAAGCTTTCACAGTGCAAAGTATGCTAAAGTGGGTCATACAGTTTACTTCCAGATGTTCTCACCCCCAGTATTTTCTAATGATATAGATGAAATCCATAAAGATTTCCTGTATGAGGCTAGAACAGTGTAAAAATGAGCAAAACCTGTGCAGAATAATTTATAAGGATGTAAAAAGAGAGCAAGTAAACAAATAAACAAAATCACATAATCCTTGCATTTAGAACTGAAATTAGCAAATTTTCACTCTTAATAAAATCATTTATCAAAGCTCACAGAAAGCCTTTTTTTCCACCTGGAAAGTTTCCAAGCTCAAAAAATATCCTAACTAGAAGAGAAAGTTTAACAAATACCAAACACTGGCAGAAGAAGCATAAGAGGAAACAGAGAAAAGACCAAGCAATATAAATGGTAAAAGCTCTCAGGTAAAGCATTGTGAAATGGCTGCCTACTTGAAGAAGCCTTCAATTTTAATGCTATGTAATCATTGAAGTCATAAAGTGTCTGTAATGAAGGTTGTCAAGCAGTCATTTTTGTAATCAGTCCAAGAAGCACATATGTGTTTTAATAAGTGGGCTTGAAATATAAACAGGGGCGTTTTCTCAAAATGAAGCAGAGCATAAAACCGTATACGGTTTTGGTCACTAGAGAGAAGCCTCCCTGTTTCAGTAGAGATGAAGACAATGCATTAGATAACATTATATACAGATTTGAGCCAACATAGTTGCATTTTGGCCCCTATGTATGGAGCACAAAATATAATGCATATTTGAATCTGTGGGCCTTCCTAAAGATTGCTAGATGACACTAGAAGATTTATGTTTCTTAAATGAATACATGTGCCATTGCTGCTATAAGGCGCTTTCGCGTCACAGACCTAAATGCTTTCTCTTTGGGAAAAACCAAACCAAACCAACAAAACCTAAAACCCACCAACCAACAGAACAAGAAAAACAAACCTCAAAGTCTTAATACCTGCAGTTTTTCCTTGCTGTATTGTAGCTGTTAATATACCCATTTAACAATGGAATAGACTGAAGTGCCTGTGGAGAACCTGTGTTAAGAAGGACAGAGGACCATAAACACATATGTGATACATTTGTATAAGGTTTTTTCTGTCAGACTCATCTGCACTCCAACTCTTTTTAGAATAGTTGAAGAAAAATTCTCTGTGCCTCCTTGGTACATACAACCATATATAAAATTCAGTAATTTTTGCAGTGGTCACTCTGTTTGATTTACTTACTTTAAACTTAATTCAAACTCATCAGTAGAAATTACAAAGCAAATTAGATAGTACTGTACTTAGCAAAAATTACTTGAATTTTACAGAGTGAGGAAGTTAAAGGCAGGCTTAGTATCAGAAATAAGGTCTTTTAATTGTTTTAATTAAATTGTAATTGTAATTGTAATTTTTTATCATGATACTGGCATTTATAGTACTTGAGCGGTTTCTTTTTCACCACCATATACACCCTAGTTACTTTTTCCTGGCTGATTTTATACCTATGAGATACATTTTGGTCTTCTAACTTGACCTGTCATACAAACTATAGGCCAAGACACAGAAATTTCTGCATCAGCCATACTATCTGTTCTACACTGGGTGTCTTTCTGGGAGATATGTTACAGCTCAGTTAAAGAACTGCAACAGATGGAAAATTCAGCACATTGCTATGTAAGAATTTCCAATATTTCCAATATTCCAAACTTTAGTTACTATCACTTCATATTTGTGTTCTGTTTCCAGCTCAGAATTGTCAAAATTAAATTTCCAGTAGTTCCATCTGTATCATTAACTGGATTATGATCAAGTTACAACAATAAGTAAAAAATTAAAAATTAATTTAAAATACCTTATTAGACTTTATTCGTAATAGAACTGGTCAAGAACATCATTTCCATGAACGGCTTTACTAAGTCTCCTTCTAGCCCAGAGTAAACTGGGCTTCTTTAGTGTCTCAGGATGAAGCGCATTTCCCAGACCTCATAGCTTTTTTGCAGTTTTCTTCTGAGCCCCTTCCAGTTTGTAAAGGTCCTTGACAAAGCATAAATGCAAGAACTGGACAGAGTATTCCAGGAATGTTTTCACTAATGACATACACAGATGGAGTATCACCATCTCCATCCATATTCCATTGGTTAGACATGAAAGGATTGCATCTTACCTTTTAATCATAGTTTCGTTCTTGTAGCTTACCTTCAAATTATTATTTAATTCTGTTCTGGAGGACCCAGTTTCCCAATAATAGTTGCTATGTAAATTGTTTTTCCTTTGGCCTCAGTTTTGACCACACAAAAGTATTGAATTTTAATGAATTGATCATAATGATCACTCCACATTTGCTCATTCTTCTTTCCTCATCATTAACTGTTCACCAAATTATTTTGTCACTTGTAAGTTTTTCTATTGATAATCTCAAATTTTCCAGACTTTGCTAAAGATACTGCATGGCATTGGAGAAAGAATAGATCTTCACAGGACCATGCTAGAAATATTTTCCCTCCATGACTATACCTCATCTATACACATTTCTTTTCTACCTCCACTTTAGTAAGTCTTTTGTATAATTTTTAACAGATTTTTAATTTAAAATCTTGGCATTAATTTTCTGCAATTTCCCCAGCATTTTGTGATTAAAAAAATATTAGTACACTGAAATAAACTACCTTAGCTTGCATCAAATCTATTGTATGATCCTGCCCATTTGAAAAAAAAAAATTGTTCAGCATTATTTCTAGCTTCTGATGGGATATAAAATACTTTTCATTAGCTCTAAGGTTGAAATAGATCTTTCTGTCTTTTGTGACAAAACAGATATGAATGAACACATCTGCCTTCTGCACATTGTGAACCATGTTTTTACTATCCTTGCTGAGAACAGGATTTAAACCATTACTACGATCTCACTTTTTCTTTACATACTTAATGTATTGTTTCTTATTTCCCTCCACCCTCTACAGAGTTTTTCAAAGATATTTTCAGCTTCCTGTATCAATTGTCCATATTTCCCTAGAGTCAGTTTTAAATTCACTGCTATTACTCTTGTTTTTAGTTGTGTGAATTTTTATTTCTGCCTTCATTTTTCCCCCTCAACCAATAGAATATTTTTAGGCTAAAGATGTCTGTTAAGAATTGCTAAGTAGTGTGTCTTTTCACACTGAATTTATCAAATCTGAATTATATTTCATATTTTCATGTTTAAGTGTTTCCTGACACATAATTTTGCTCATAGTTTTTCACAGCCTTGGGAAAATGGTTTTCTAAAAGGCAAAATATATACATTACTAGTAAAGTACTGCCAAGGCAGATATTGGCAAAGTACACAGATGTTTCTGATGGGAAAAAAATAACAATCTTGCTCTTCCTTTCCACAAATACACATCAAAATAAAGTTCATTCCAGAAATACTCTGGGTTGTTGGGGTTTCTTTTACTCACCAAATTAAATCGATAATGTTTGGTTTGATTTTCAAATAAACATTTAGCAGTTTAATTCATTGCTGGCACTGATTTATCCAAAGGAAAGCTATGGAGTGCTTTAGAAGTAAACCATAAACTGTAAATCTTTTAGCCTGCTCTAACTCATGTCCTCTAAGATCTGCAAAAAGTCCCTTAGTCTCTCTGTGCCTCAATTTCCCGTCAGGAAAACTGAAATAACAGTTTTCTAATATAGACAGATATTACATACATATGCACAAGATTATGTGATGTCCAGGAAAGTATGCTAAGAAAAGCGTATAAGTATCTCTGATTAAAAAACAAAACCACTTAAGGGATATCTCATAAGACTAAGAGCAGAACGATCCTAAAACTGTATCTAGTGTTCCTTTGCTATTTACATTTTAGAAAGTACAATTGGAAAGGGCAATTGTGTCTCTCTTCCACTTCAGAAATTCTGAACTTCTTAATTTTGAAGTTAAATATTACATACGCATACATAAAGCCAGTAGTATTAAGGATATTTTATTTCCTTTCCTTCTGTATGAAAAATCTCAAATTAGGAAAAAAATTGATTAATACCATCTTTGGTTTTTTTAAAGGTTGTGTTAGTAGCATGTTAATTCATCTAGGCATCTGTGGATTTTTTGAATTTTCAGTGAATGGCACAAAAAGCAAGCTTAGTGTTTGTTGTCTGAGTCTTTAACTGAAGCATGTGTCAAAGAGTTCATATAGGTGACAACCTTGCTAAATGGGCTGAAGAACAGAATTTAGTTCTTTTAAAAGCAATAGTGAACTGGGATTGGATTCATTCAGAATTAACAGCCTGGTTATATTTTAGGTACTTTGACAAAAAAGACTAATCACTAGGGGCCATACTGATACTATCTCTTGGAGATTTACTGGGGAACTGGAGAGAAAATAGAGACATGATCTTTACAGAATCACAGAAAAATAGTTACTGCAAATGTGAAACATGAAGGCTGCTATGAGCCTTCAAATTCTCAATTTTCTAGCAGATCTGAAAAGCAAATTGGTCTTTACATGTTTAATTAAAGAGCACATAGGACGATGATTAATTGTTTTGCTCAGGCCACCAAAGATGTTTCCTCCACTGCTGCTTCAGAAGTGATTTGCTGTCTTGGGGTGACTTTATGATGTGCATCCCCTATTGCCACTCTATGTCCAGACATGATTCCTGTGCCTTTCTGTGTCTTTAAAACTGAAAAAGAAATTTTAAAAAAGCCAGACAAACTTTTCAAAGCAGTTTGTGCTCCAAGATCAGTCTATCTCCTCTGCATGCTTCTGTGGCAGCAAGAGTGGAGGAAGCACCCTTTGCTGCTTTTCAGCCAGCTTTCAGCTCTGTTTCTCCGGAGAGAGACAGAGGTAAACTTCTTTTTCCTGAGACTTCAGTTTTTTCCTTCTGCTCTTCTAGAACTGTTTGGCAACACCAGAACATACCTGGGAGACCTTACATCTCCAGCCTGGAGGGGCCTAGGCCGAAAACCGAGCTCCAAAGAGGAGAGAGAGAGAGAGACCACATCCAGAGAAAGGACTCTAAAATCTTCCCAGGTTTCTCTCCACAGAGAGAGGTTTTATTATTTAGTATTATTCTTTTGGTTTTTTTCCCCATGCCTGTGTGCACTGTGTTTGTTAAATAAATAGGGTTTTTTTCCCTTTCACTTTCCTCCAAGGAATTTTTTTTTTCCCTGAACCTGGTGGGGGAGGGGCAGCTATAACCTGTCTTCTATCAGAGTATGTTCATTTTGGACATTCCTCCAAATTTGTCTCAAACTAGGACACTTGCTCACATTTAGGTCTTGCATCACGATCTCTAAATATTTTTTCCTTTACAGAGAAGAACATTCATGGATGCATCTGATATACAAATATTTCAGTTTTGAAAAGAAAGATTTTGTCTTATTTCCTATCAATTACCACTTATTTAAATTCAGATCAGAATATGCATAATCTACTTCTAAGTACGCAAAGTTCAAACCCGAACATCTTAGACCTTAGCACCTGATCCAGTTTTGAATGCTGAGGTGCTAGTGTTTCTGTTCCAGCTTGAGGTTATGGGCAACAAAGTACTGAGAACTTCAGTTCACAGGTGGTTTGTGTGTATGGATGTGTGTGTACACCTAATTTTCACAGGGTTAAATAAAAATTAACTTATAGAATCAGGAACTTGATTACAAATATCTACACTCATGAATTTTTCTGCTTGGCTAGAAACACCTTATTAATTTTAGTTCACTAAAACACAACCCAGCTGTAACTTGACCCATTTTGAGTAGCTATACTTAAAACCGGTGTTATGCTTTCAGTACTAAAGACTGATAACTTGATAGCTCCCCAGGGTTTGTTGGTTACAGTTTAAGTACAGAGTTGACATTATATGCTGTTTTTGTGAAAATCCCAGCAGTGATATTACAACTGAGATACTGGCAATTGAAGATCTAGTCAAAGACTGTCAGAGTGTGGATGCCTTCAAACATGCAGTATCATTCACTAACCTGCAATTTCGTTCATTTTCAGGTCCCTTTAATCTTATGAAAATGGTACTGTAAAACCAAAGGAAAACAGCAGTTCAGAAGTATTCTCTGGGCCAAGACAAAACCAGCCTGGATTCTCTCACCCTTACTCACGGTGAACAGTAGGCTACTCCGTAAATAGTTCTCATTATTTCAATATGAATAAAGGTTACCCAATCTGGTGCTTAGGGATTTCATAATAATTTTTCATCTGTGTTTTCTCAACATTTTAGAAAATATGTACAACTCACTCATTCTTGTTTCACAGTTGAGAAGCTGGTGCAGAGCTAGATCAAATGAGTTATCCTATACTCTTCAATGAGGCAAAAGAAGCCAAAAATAGAACCTCATTTATTTTTCTGAACAGACTTCAATAGAACAGGGTAGCATTCTATTAGACTTTCTTTCAGTTTCTGCACCATTTCCAAAAAGCTATATTTCTAAGAAAAAGTGTCTCCTGTATCTGTTTTTATTAGTAATTTCTTAGACCATCAGTGGATGCAAGCAATGATGCTGTCTGATCCCAACAAATACTTATTCCAAATGCAGAAGAAAAAAATTACCACAGGTAGCAAATCCATGAATCTGAATGATTTAAGTCTTTCATGCAGATTAATGGAGGGTTTTATTCTATTTCCCAGAATTTATGTGTTTGTTTTCTCATAATAAAGGAAGTTTCTAGCTTCTGGTTGTGAAGATAGCCTTGACAATGTAAACCAACATACTTTCATCTTGTTGAGTCCTCATCCTCACCAGCTAAAACAATAGCATCAAGCAAGTTAACTTCCCCCATTCATCTTGCCAGGGTGTCAGCCTTGAAGCAAAACATACTCACTTAAGTACCAAGACTGTTAACCAATTCACTGCTTATTATCAGATTAGAAATTACTAGTCAGCACAATTAGGCAGTGGGCAGACACTTGTGATGTTCTTGACATGCTATCACTTGAAAATGTTGAATATACTATTGATAGGAAAATAGAGCACAATCTACTAATTTTAAATATATTTTTCTAAAATAAGTATCTGTGTAAACCTGCACCCTTAAGTTTTGGAATGCTTTCTAAACACCTTCTTCCTCTGCATATATAAACCTCTCTCAAAGATTGACTCTTAAGATTTCTTTTCTACTCCCTACCTCTAATTTTGGTGCTCTACGACCAATTGCTGCCTGACTGCCAGATTCCTCTGCCATGACAGGGACTTCACTTCATATATTATCTTCAAGTTCTTTGAGAGAATGTTAAGAAACAAGCATTCTAAACTTGCCCAAAAGGACATAGATGCACATTTGTTCTGAATTGATTGAAACAACCAAGCAGAAATTATAAACAAAACACTATACTAACACCATCCCTTTATATTGCAGGACGAGAGGAGACTATGGGACCACGCAAAACCTGCCTTCTCTTCTAAAACATCCCAGATAAAAGTCATTTCCAGTTATTATACACCACATTTTCTGTCTAGAAAAAAAATACATTTACATTACTAATGGCTTCTGCAATGCTTACTGTGGCCATTTTATAGAATAAGCAACAGACATTAGGCCAAAAACGTGATTCAGCAGGAAAGCAGTGGCAGAGATGGGAAAGGATGCAAAGTCCCAAGACAGCTCTCAGTTCATTAAATCACTTGGCCTCTGCTCAGGTAGCACCTTAAGCACACATTGCAAACTCTGTTAACAGCTGCTTGGAAAAAACACTTATCTGCCCTCTGGCCCACTCACCTTGAGCTGAATTAAAGCATAAACCCAGAGCCACAGCATCAACCACAGAGGCTGCATCCCAAGAACTTCACTTATGTTCTTTGCTACAAGAACATAAGCAATGCTGCTATTCATGTGGCACCATGGTACCAACCTGCCAGAGGATAAGACTGGCAGAGGAAACTAGCCCCAGTGGCAAAAATACTTCATGAAGTCCCAGAACAGAGCAAATAGACCATCAAAGGAACCCAAATGCCATCACTGTATTGTTCAGCGCTCTTTGCTTTGGATCAGGAGCAAATTGAGGTAATTAGTACACACAGCAAGCACCTGATTACCAAAAGTCTGTTTCTCACTTCCCTTTTCTTCTTACTTGCATTCTTTTGCTGGACATAAATTTACTGGCAGCTTTTCTCAAAACTTTTTTATGCCTATATCTTCCTGTCTCCAACTTTGTCTTGAGGCCTCTTTCAGATCAATATTTTTTACACTGGAAATGCAATTAAATGCCTAATAACTTTTAAAAAATTCCATAGTATGAGGACAGGGGATGTACTCTTTGCACAATGAAAGTGAAAACACTTGCAGTGGATTTTTTTCATAATAAAAATGTATTTTCTGACACAGTTCAGAAAGAATACCTATGTTGTTGTGCTTACAGAGCAATACTTGACATATATTGATTTACTAGCCATCATGATAGCGTTTAATTCAAGTCCATGTGGCTTTAAATGATGAGAAGCTTATAAGAAACACTAAAATTTAAAAACTGCATTTAGTTTCCTTGGCAAATGTTTAGCTATTGCACAGAGATTCTTTTTAACTGTTCTATTTAGAAGGCACTTTTCACTTTCAAAGCAGTTAACAAAGGTTCTGCTAGTTGCACAGTTATTTTGTGAATGAATTTACATTTCCATACCTAGGGGAGTGCGCAGAAGCTGCAGTTGGAATGAGGAGTTTAGCGAAGGCAGGAGAAGAAGATACCAGAGTGTCAGTGATCCCAAGCCGCTCACACACTGATGTTCAGGACAGCACATGTGGGTGCCACATGAGCAGGTGAAGCTGTGATTCTAGCTGTGTGGAAAGGCAGATAATAATTAAGCAATCAGATGTGCTAAGTGCATCATGCTGGGACATCGCTCCATTTCAGATGGCTTGAGAGGTTTGAAACTGAAGGCGTAACTGAGGAAGTGGCCAAGTTACAGCTGTAATCCTAAGGTTTTCCTCGTGGTCCCTGGAGCACCACGGTGCCAGTCTTGTACTGACACACTCCGGGAGCGTGCCAAACACTTTTTAGCCTAAGGAGAGCATTTGACATCTTTCAGCTGCTAAGACTCAAGGATTTGGGCTCTGGATATATTCCAATGCTCCTCTGCTACATGCATGTACACACCGCAGCCCTCCCTAACCACCACCCTGCGCGGGATTCCCAGCTGCCGCCTGCTCCCGGGGATGGTGCCTCGTCCCTTGCAGGGGACGGGCCGGGCCGGGATCCGAGCTCTGCCGCCTCCCGCCGGCCGGAGCAGCGCCCCGGGCTGGAGCAGCCCCTCGGCACGGCGCCGCTTCACTCGCTCCAATTGCAGCTTCATATGGTGAAACACAGGGTCGTCATGAAGCCCAAGGAGCTAAAACCTGCCCTCGCAGGGCTTTATGAGCCATGAACTGCTCATCAGTACACTCTTCTGCATCCTTGTTCATCCTTCCCTCGCTATTTCTGCTGACAATCTTTTCCTAGAGGTTTTTAAATAATGTAAAAGTTAAAGAAGTGTTATTGTTATGGTTATCATTATTGTTATTGTTATTTCTTTTGAGGTGGAGTCTACACGATGTGGAGAACACAGGTTTAGTCTTTGCACTGTAAGTGAACTATTAACCTGAACTGCATGGAAACGTTACGCCAAATAGCCATACATTTGTTCAGCTGGCCCCGGCCCTTTTTAAAGCCAAACCGAGGTAGTTTCTCAAGAAGAGATAGAGCAGGGGGTCACAGAGGGCACCCGCCCCTCCGCTCCCAGGCCCTGACCTGAGGAGCACCATGGGGCCCTCTCGTTTCTCCGGCTTGACACACGCACGGAGCTGCCGGAGGGACCCGTGCGGCTGCACGGTCACATCAGTGTGTGGCTCTGCGTTCCCATGCAGCCGTTCCATGCGCGAAAGTTTGAAGGGAAAATAAACAAACCTACCCTCCTGTGGACTGAAAGTCACAGCTTGCACCATGGGGCTCAGCCTCTGGGAACACTCCTCCTTTCACAGCCGCCACTGGCAGCTTGTGGCTTGCATAAATTGCTTCTCTTAAACGCCTGCTTCCCTTTCCATCAGGTCTGAGACATCTGTATTTTAACTATAAGCTCTTCTGGGTGAGGATGATGTCTGTCTACACCCTTGCAGAGTGTTTATCACAGCAACCCTGATGTCTTGCATCACTTCTAAGACCTACAGTCATACACGGCTAGCAGTAAATGCACATCAGTGAATGTTCACACCACTGGCTCCAGTTGAATACAAAGTACCTCAGAGCTTTGCCCCTCCTGATAGAAATCTTGCATAGCATGAGCTCAAGCTATTTTGCAAACCACCTGCCTTTTCTTAACCATGTGTAGAACTGACTACTAGGAATCCCAATGTGTTTTATGTGTTATTAATAAAGCTAATATTTTTATGAAATACTAGTCCGGTCAGGAATTCTCACACAATCTTAAGCACAATAATCGGGAAAAACACTTTCTGTCACATTGTTAAAAGTTCACTTGCAACAGTATAGAGGACTCTGGTAGCAAAATGCCATGTTGACATCTTTCCAGTAAAGGAAATTTTTTCCATAGCTTTTTTCAATTCAACTTTTTGCAAAACAGTTGCTTTCTGTAATATCACAGATTTATGCAGAGTTTACAATGCAATCATTGCTCCTTGCTATTGAAAAGATTTATTTAACCAGTTTTGGCCTTCATTCCAAAAGGCTGAATGCCAAATCATTACAGTGTATCTGGTGTTTTGCTGTCAGAAAATATGATCTAGCATTAAGATACTATTCAGAGACTCTAAAAGCCAGGGAAAATAATTGTGGTAAATCAAAACCTCATAAATACTTTATAAAGTTGTTTTTAATCTCTGTCCTCATGTGTGACAAAAAAGTACCAGTTTACATGCAGCCAGAATACATGAAGTTTGAGGCTTTATTTCCTATACTGTCTAAATTTTAAAGCAACATTAAAATCTATTCCGTATAGATGCAAAAGTCAGGCAGTAGTTGTCACATTATATTTTCTAGTACTACTGCAGTTTAATAAGCCAAAAGACAGCAAACCACTTTTCTAGACTTAACTCCAAATGACGTCTTTTCTTTTTTTTTTTTTTAAAAAGACACTGAGAGGCTAAGAAACATATATATGGCTCTGAAGCTGAAGCCACAACTGTGCAAGCAGATACAGACAGGCAAAGCTCTATGTGGTTAAAGAAAAGCACATGCCAGAGACTCGGGAGCAGCTGGCCCTGAATTTTGGCCTCAGCACACCATGTAAAATTGAACATATGTGTGGACTAGGTTTGACTCCCTTCAGATGCTTCTGAAAAACAATAATATCTCACTGGGTAAGAAAGCTTCTCTGGCTTCCAAACTACCTATGCCAATAACTTTTTATTTCTCCACCAAAAAAATGCAGAACAATTTTCCTGTGCAGCACATCAGCATAACAGATAACAGCAACTGCCAGAAACTTGGAGATGGCAGTATATCTGGGATGGATATTAAACTGAGTCTGTCTAGAGGCATGGGAAACTTGGGGGAGAAACAGGCAGAATAATAAACTCAAGCAAAGATCATGTCCAGATCATACTTTGTAAAAATTCCACTTACTTATTTTTGCAGCACCAGAAATTTATCAATAATTTACCTTTTAAGGTTGTAAATTGCATAGCCTGTGTGCCAGAGAATCTGCTACCTTACATATTGCATACAAATTCAGAAGCAGTTAACCATTGCAATATAGAGGGGTGCTTTTTGCAAAGAGGAAACCACAGAGGCCGGGAGGGAACACTGGTTTGAGAAAAGGGGATTAGCTTGGAGGTAGCACTCAGCCTGATCTGACTCACTTGCCTCTGAGCAGTTTACGCTGTGGCCATATTCCAAAGGAGGGCAGAATTTGTTAAACCACTCTTCTGAATTGCTGATGGAGGAAGCTGAAGGTACTGAAATCCTGACAAGCTCTAATATTCATGGTAATCTGTAGAAGCAATATTAGTTTTACCTAGATGAGGGGTTTTTTTTCTAGTGGGGAAGGAGACTGATCTATATGTTCTGAGGTGACCGACAATTTTATAGGCCTAGCTCAAAGAAAACAGAGTTTCCAAAGAGAGGTGTTGGTCACTATCTGAATTTTAGGGAATTTTAACAAGTCTTCACGTTGAACACTCAGAACTTGATAATATTCAGAGTCTTCAATCAACTTGGAATAGTCTTGCCATTATATGGACCTGTGTCTAGTAAGAACAGAGAGGGCATCTCACCAAGAAGAGGGCACCAAACAGAGCACCATGGAAAGTCTGTTTACTTAAACCCTCCCTTCAGAGTGTTTAATCCATCCTAGCTCCTATTCTGTCAATGTGCTTTTTGAATAAGTCAGTTCCTCTGCTGATGACTCTCCTGATGACTCTGCTGACTCTGCAATGACAGTCTTGTTTTTAAAACTTCCCAGAGGTAGCAAGCCTTAACTAACCTAGAACCAAAATTCAAAGTTCTAAAAGAGCTTTGTTTTGAGCTGTATATTGCAGTTTAGCAGACTGCAGGTGTGATTATAAATGGATTGCTCCCAATTTACTAGTATTATGGAATAAGAACTCCTCATTTGGACACTGCCTTCTACAGTCTTCAAATGCCCTCATAGTTTAACAACAAAGCTGAAGTATAAAAGAAAACTCAACATTGAAAATGGGAAAAGATGCAATGTAGAAGAAACAAAGTTTATTTCAGTTAGATTCAGCTTCTAAGAAATATAAATACAGCTTGGTATCAAGACAATTTTTTTTAATTGAAACATCCTAGTCAGCATATTACTTACAAGCACTTAAATACTACAGTGAAAGCACAATGAGGTTTATAGCAAAACAGTCAAAATCCACAACTTTTAATATTGCTGCCTGGGCAATGTTAATTCAGTCTTGTTACACATATAATAATAAAAATTACTGGCATGCACTAGGTATTTCAATGGAGATGTTCTTAGTGAGCATGTAGTGAATATTCCATTTTATCTGTCCAGTTCAAGGTGTGAAAGGATGTCACATTGTGGTACACAGCTCTGTCTTACTCTGAAGAAAGAAATAACATTGATTCTCCCAGATTTCACAATGACATTAATTTTTATAGTACTTCCATCAACTACAAAGTATGATAATACCCGTATACATTTAGGGGAAATTGCCATCCATATTCTTACTCTGAACAAACAGAAATACAGACATAGCTAGAGCTGACAGACAAATTTCACAAACATAGGAGTGATTTTTTTTTTTTAAATCTATCACAGCAAATATTCTATACCTTTTACTGTATTCTATACAGTTCCCCATTCAGTTTAGCTGCAATTGTGAGAGTTGAGCAGTTCTGCATCTTGGTCCTCCACAGCTTCTGCCATCAGACACCCAGAAAGCAATGGCACACTGCTGGAGTTTTAAAAGTTACCTGGAGCCACCTGCCAGGAAGCAGAGGTAGGAAGAGAAGCCAGATCATCAGGACACCATGGGTTTGCTGGGCATGCAAGATGGTCTTTCTACCTTCTGCAGTCCCAGACTCATTCAGAATTCCCAGCCTCTGCAATAAACAAGAATGACTCCCATCACTACAAAATCCTGATTTACACTTTAATGAGCCCACCTTACATGCTGAAATTTTCTCCTGCTAAAATAGTAGATTAACATATAAGAAAAGCCTTTATAATTAGAAATGCCCAAAGAATTCAAGTTATCTCTTCGTGTTTCATAATAAATTCTGTAGTTAGGAAATGTTGAACATGCCCCACAAATCTTTTAAAAAAAAAAAATTTCTGAGAGTCTGTGAAAGGTCTTCTTGTCTTGATTTCAAATTTTAAAAATGTAGTTTTTAATATTGTATTTAATTCAAAATAAGAAACAAGATGACAAGGAATATCGAAGTATTGAATTCTGGTGACGAGGAAGCAAAATCTTGCAGCAGCATCAAAGCCCCTTTTCCTTCCCTAACACAAGGCTTTCTTTCCCTAAATGCTTCATTCCTTCATCTTGCTGCTTTGTCATGCTGCTCCGTTCCTTCACCTGAGTTGCTTCCCTAAAGTACCTCTGGCTTCCTACAAGGTTACAGTGAAAGATAGACAGTATCTTACACCTGAGCCCAGTGGCGGGGGCAACTGTTCTTCCTGGTGAGCAGAAATATAGGATTATCCCTAAACTCACCCCACTCTCTTGTCTGCACCAAAAGCAGACCTTGGGTCAAGGCTGGATCTGTATTTACATTGATATATTTTCAGAGGGAATATAGTGAAAATAGAGTTCAATTATTCAAGTTTAGTGTTGTTAGTAGTGTTTACACTAAGAATATTCTTGTCATCCCTGTCACAACAGTTACTAAAATAGAAACATTAGCAAAATAAATGAGGTTTTCTATTTTAGTTTCCAGGAGCCTGAGGTTTTCTATTTTAGTTTCCAGGAGCCTGAGTTAGTTTTGACCAACATGAATTCTTGTAACTTAGGGATTATACCATCCTACAAGTAAAGTTCCAAGCAACAAAGTTTTCATAACTGCAAAAGATCAAAATATATTTTCATAAGCTCTCTTAGAAACTATAAGCAAAATTCACTAATTATTCTCTTTTTCCTCTTTCATCTACTCCAGTCAATGTGAAACCTTAGGATGCATAGAGAATATCACATTATCAGTCTATCTAGTTATTCCCTACTTGGTTGTGATTTCTTGCTGATGTCTTCAGGACATGTAACTTCCTTGTGACTTTCCCTTAAAATGTTATTTGACTTGAGAACTATTTTGTGTTTATGAAGAATCAACGTCAAGTTCAACGACTGCACTATGGACTGGGTATTTGCAGCTGTATGTGAAGTTCTCCTCCACTAGACACTCTCTGACATGGCACGCTGACAGCAACTGGGCTCCAAGAGTAAAAGGCAAATGTGCCTTTCACATCCTCTGTGAAAAATGATCCCTTACATATAGCCATGAATATCTTACCCAATAGTCACTTACGAAGATTTTTTTCTTCTAATGCTGTGAGAGCTTCTAGGCTTTGAAAAATCTCTTTCCATGTTAAAACTCTAGGTGCTAAACAATTATAATCTTCTCAACCTGCATTCGATGATCACAACTATATTATTCATATTTTAGCTGTGAGGAAGGCTATATCTATATAGCCTGTCTGGAATTATTACAATTTATTTCTGCTATATCTGCTTCTCATCCAGTTTTGTGTTTGAGACTCTCATGATAAATGTCTGAGTTTGGGGAATAATTTTATTTTTTATAAAGCATATTAGAGGGAACATGACAAAAATCTCTCTTAAACGAGATTTGTTGTGGTGCATTGCAATAGTAATTCAGCACTTGGGGAAGCAATGAGGAGAGTATAGACACTACTGAGACAATGCATAGCAAAGAGTGCTCCACTTGCCACACCACCCCTGTCCCAAGGTTTTCAGGCAGCACTGTTTATTGCCTGCTCCCCCTCCTGCTCCACCAAAAACCTGTGGTGCAACCAGGGATCTAGCCCAGAGAGGGTAATGGGCACACGGGACATGATGACATCTGTCAATGAAATAATGCAAAACAGATTACGTTTTAACATTTTATTTGTTCTATGCCACAGAAGGAAATAATAAGATAAAGACCAAATTACAAATTCCCAGCTGAGGAAATTCCCAGTTTCTTTTGCAGTCATGCTTTTTTGAGTTTTGAATGTTTTACAAAAGCTGACAGGAAATGCTGATGAATATAAAAATTGCTTTTAGTTTTGTAAGTTATCAGTGACTGTTTCACAGAGGGGGTGGATAGATGCTGAATGAGAAGAGACTGAAAAAAAGGGAAAAAGATATTTTCCCTTAACTCTAATACTTTTCTGATTTCAGCTGGCAATATTTGAACCACTTCTGTACTCTCATGCAAGATGCTATAGGATTATTATGATGACACTTTACTTAATTTTGGTCAGGTTCTTAATTTTTAACCTCAGAAAAAAACCCCAGCAACATCCTTCCAAACACAATGCTCTCAATCCAGAAGAAAAATGAGTACTAACACAGTAGGTGGTCTTCCCACTGAATTGCTATCAATGCCTGCACCATCTGGGTTTTCCTTGGAGGCCTTGTATCCGAGAACTGACAAGACCCAACCTTACTTAATTTATGAGACAAGATCATAGCCCGTGATGATGTGAGTGCAAGCGTGTATAGTAACATTTGTGTGGTTTACAAATATTGCATGAAACAACTGGTGTATAAGTAGGATTTTAGGGTCATTATAACACCTTTATGGAGTTCTGTGCCACTGAACTTTTGTGGCCTATTCAGTTTACGTTCTATGTGCCTGGGAAAAGTACCTAGTAAAAAAAGCAAGATTTCATTTTTTGCTGGAAATAACACAAAAGCTTTATTTACTACACATGGATTATGTTCTAAAACTCCAGTATGTGCCCAATTTTTTTTCTCCTCCAGGACAGCCAAAAGCAATAGTTGAGTGCTAGTGTACTTGCCTACCAATAATAAGACAAAGAATAAAACAGACTTTATGCAGAATTAAACAATATTTTTGTGTCAAAAACCTTACCTTTTTACTGAAATTTAATTTTATCCTATTTATAATTTAACAGAGCAAAAAACATGTTTAAAGGACTCTAAACAAGAAAATTATACTTTTTAAACCCTGAAACAATACATACATAGAAGAACATGAATTACAAACAGAACTATATATTTATGAAGAACTATCCAAGATAACTGAGAGCAGCAAGCTTTTCAAATCTCTGAGCAATACATCTGAGTCATCAATATCACATATAACTCAGAAAGAAACTGATATATTTCATTATTAATAATTTCTTAGCCAATAACCCAAACTAGAAAGGCTGTGGAAAACCTAGTTCAGAAGTTCATATCCAGGTTTAATACAAGCTGAGCTGAATTACAAGTCACTGTAGTCCTGACCTCCTACTCACTCACAAATTTTTCATACTACCAAAAGTTTTTCTTTCTACCTTTTCATTGTTAGTAATTTGGCTACTTTCTCAAAGAAGCATTTCTCTACTAACCTAGATATCACTCACCAGCTTATTTTTTTTTTATTCATTATTTTCTCATTTTAATTATTTTGACTTCTTTTTCCCTCCTTTTTTTTTAATAAAAAGGTCCACTATGCAGACTTTCACAGTTCCCTAGAATATGCAACAAAGAGACAAGATATGAAACTTTGCAGCCAATATCCAGCAACGATGGGCATATTTTCACTTAATTTCCTCTTAAAATCAGAAATACGTCTGGCCTGTCTAGACAAAGACATAGGATTAAGATTTCAGGTACCCAGCTTAGGAGCACTAGATCTCATAAAGAGAGAATTGAGGAAGAATAGGTTCTGTACTATCTACAGTTTCATGGTGAGAAGACTTCCCTACAAATGAACCAAGCTTCAAGCTGTGAGAAACAGCTGTAACACCTACTAATTCAGTGGTGCTAGAGATAATGTTGATGGCAACATATGAAATGGGCGTCTCCATGAGATGCACTGCCATCTGCTCCTGGGCAGCCAGTCTCAAGAATACCTTCCTGAGGGCAGCTGTGCAGACATGGGTTTAGGAAAGGCAGGTCCTACATTATGAACGTCATCTCCTTCTGTGACAACATGACCCACGTAGTGGATGAGGGGTGGGCTGTGTATGTGTATATCTTTATTTCAATAAAGCCCTTGCCACCATCTCCCACAGCATTCTCCTGGAGAAACTGGCTGCTCATGTTTTAGATGGGTAAACTTTGCTGGCTAGAAAACTCTGGTCCCAGAGAGAGGTGGCAAATGGAGTTACATCCAGCTGGCAGCTATCACTACTGGTGTTCCCCAAGGCTCAGTGCTGGGGCCAGCATTGTTTAATATCCTTATCAATACTCTGGACGAGGTGATTGAGTACCCATTCAGTCAGTCTGAAGATGGCACACAGCTGAGTAGGAATTTTGGTCTGTTTGAGGGTGGGAAGGTTCTGCAGGGGGATCTGGATGGGCTTGATCAATAGGCTGAGGCCAATTCTATGAGGTTCAAGAAAAGCAAGGGCCAGGTACTGCACTTGGGTCACCACAACCCCATGCAGTGCTACAGGCTGGGGGCAGAGTGGCTGGAAAACTGACCCTTGAAAAAGGACCTGGGGTCCTGCTAAATCTGCACTATTTTAAAGTCCTCGGGATAAAAAGCAAAGCTCTGCTTCTCTGAGATCTTTTCTTCACCTAAGAATTAATAGTCACGTGTAAATTGTTTAACTATTCTGAAGTCAATATAAGCCCACATCCAAAGATCATACAAATTTAATCATACATTTTCAAGAAGAGGTCTGAGCAGGAAGGCTGTTCTATCATTCAGAAAGAAAGCAGTACATAAACACGGGGTTCACCTTTTCGTGTGCGGGTACACAACAGGGTAAAGAAAGAGCATTTTGAAAAATGTTTGTTTTAACCAGAAAGTCAAATGTAGTTCCTGTTACTGAAAATACATCTGTGCATTGTGGTTATCATATCTATGCTGCAGAGAGAGTTGCATTATGTAAATTCATATTCCTTCCTTCTGCTTCAGTCCCAGACTGATTCAGACATATGGTTTGCAGAATGCTTGCAACTGTCTCATTTTTGGCACTTCAAATACAGGAAGCAATATGTTATTTGTATATTCTGTTAGGGACTAATACAATACAAAGCCCACTGAAACAGCTCAACTTTGGATCATACCCTTCAATTCTCTCTTGACTAGTCTACACAGTTTCCTGAAAAGGCCTCACAGTATTTTTTGCAAAGGTAGCTTGACAGCTGCTCTACTGGTTATTACTAGTCTTTTCCTGCATTGTTCTGCACTTACCCTGCAATTTTTTTCCATCGCCTCCGTGTTAGGCTCCAGACCTGATCTCAGTGTAGACAACAGCAATCTTTCCATTACTTCATTACAAACGGTTTAGATTGGAAACCAAGTCTGCTCTCCAGGGTGAGAAGTGAATTGCGTGACTTCCAAGTAGAAAGACTCCACTCTCCATCAGGACACTTGGCTATACCACCACACCCTAGTTTCTGAGTTCTTGTAGGAAAGCTATGGATGTGCTGTGTCAGCATGTTAGGCAGAAGTAAAGACAAAACATAAAATATGTTGCTGTGATTCAGTGTCAACAATGCTTATATGTCATTTCCAGTTACATTTTGTTCTAATATGGCTTACATTAGTGTCATTTAATCCCAGTTTTATTTTTGCTCTCCTTGAGTTTCAGTCCCAGCAAAGTTGCCTTTCTAAAAATCTGATTGATCACAGAGAACACAATGATATTGAATATTACATCTTAATCTTTTTAGGAAGTACACATGGTCATTAATTTAGTCTTTGTGAAAGGACACTTTTTCAGTTTTGTCTTTTAAGATCTACAGTAAGGTCTTCTAGGAAGAAAACAGGTTAATAAATAATCCAGAGTCTGAGGTTTATTGGCCTTTTTTGTCATTCACCTCCAGTGGGAATTATAGCAAGGAACAGTTGCCCTTGTTAACCTGCAAACATTTTTCACTCAGTTAGGTCATTGCCTCTGGCTCAAGGGTCCAATTTTCCTTTCATTCATTAAGCACATTGGGAAGCGGAGTTCCTAACCCTTTCCAGTCTAAATGTGGAACAATCACATCCCCTCACAATCAAGTGCCAATGTGCTGGGACCTTTACGTTTCACAGTGATCTCTCAGTGACGCAAGTTTTTAACAATTGAAGGATATTAAGTCAAAAAGTTGTTTTCTAATTGGAGGAGCTCAGGGGATTTCAAATAATGAACTCTTATAAACTGGAAGCTGGTACATGTGCCTTTCCAATTATTTTTGTTTCAAATCAGGCAAGAGGGCACTGCTAATCTCAGAAAGCAGATTTCAGAAGTTCTACCAAGAAATTAAGGCCATGAAGCAGGCATAAACCATTAATGCTTTGGGGAGATGAAATTACACAGTCTCATATGTCATTTTATTGGATGCTGTAATAGCTAAGGGACAATGTAATTCCAGATTTTAAAGTGTGCTTGATATAGCTAATTCACTCCTATAAAGACAGGCTGAGAGGGCTGATGCTGCTCAGCCTGGAGAAGAGATGCCTCTGGGGAGACTTAGAGCAGCATTCCAGTACCTAAAGGAGGCCAACAGGAGAGCTGGAGAGGGACTTTTTACAAGAGACTCCACTAATAGAATGAGGGGTAATGGTTTCAAACTAAGAGTATGTTTAGATATTAAGAAAAAATTCTTTACTGTGGGGATGGTGAGACTCTGGCACAGGTTGCCCAGAGAAGCTGCAAATGCCCCATCCCTGGAAGAATTCAAGGCCAGGCTGGATGGAACTTTTTGCAACCTGCTCTAGTGGAAGATGTCCCTGCCCATGGCAGGGGAGTAGAACTAGATGATCTTTAACATCCATTCCAACCCAAAGCATTCTATGATGATTTTATGATTCCCTTTGGAGCATTCATAAAGAAAGAAGGGAGAATTAATGTTTCATATTGATAAAAGACTTTGCTACAGTGAATCTTCGGATGAATGAATGGTGGTTGCAGTCTAGCAATTAAGAGCCAAACACTTGAGTTCTTTATATACAGATGTCTCTATACATATCATTGGCTGTGTCAAAATATAATAAAAAAAATTCTCTCTGCAATAAGTTAGCAGAAGTGTTTAAACAGGGTCAGGTCTAAAAGATAAGCAGAAAAATCACTAATCCTTTACATATAATTGGAGATTTTGTGAAGTAGGATACTTTAAAATGGGAATGGAATAATGGGAAACCTCTGTACAACTGCTCAGAAGAGGCTTTGAGACATGGCAAAGGAGAAGACACCTGAGTGGGAGAAATGTAGAATATTTTGAATTTCACATCATCTGATTTCTCCTCCTGCTGAGTGGTTGGGAAAAAATACAGGAAGGATTTCTCAGGAGCTCTATGCAATGGTTTCATGACATAGTGGGGAGAGGTAAACTGGAAAAGTGTAGTTAGGATATGAGATAAGCACTTATGAACTATAATCCTGGCAATGGAGGATGAAGGGAAAGGGATGCAGGCTGAAGACTGAGCAGAGGGAAATAATACACAAGGGTCTGGATGTGTGGGATGTATGTAACAGCCCAGCTGCAGATGGAGGAAAAGAAAGGCGGACATTAACATTGGCATTACAGAGGGAAAGAAAAAAGAAAGGAGCTGATGGTTAGAGGCTGGCAAAAGAAAAGCTGCTGTGGGTTTTCATCTTGAAAATATTGAGCTTATTGTGGTCTGTATAAAGATTCCCAGAAAAGTTAGCAGGCATGTCAAGGGAAGTAGAATATTGTTCAGTGGGGAGAGATGGAAAGGGAAATTTGGGAATGATGTCTTGGCCAATTGTTGAAGAAATTGGAACTAAGTCAAATTTTCAGGGAGGTTCCCAAAGAGAGGGAAAAGAAAAACTGATGCTTTTCAAAAACACACTCATTCAGCTTCCTTATTACTTGTACAACTGATGTGTCAAATGTCAACATTTTGTTATTTCAAAAATGGAGAGGAGAAATATGTTTTGTTTGAACCATGTGACTGCCTACATGCAGACAGAATAAGGGAAGACTTCAGCTGGAAGACTGTAGGGTAATTAGACACACATTTTGGGGTCTTTCCTGAATAAGTTACCCATGCAGGCAAGCTGTTTAGCACTTTTTACACTCCCAAAGGCTCAGAGCTGAATTAGGCAGGAGACTTGTCAGTATTCAGAAGCAATTTTTATTTCTATTGGAATTTTTCAAAATTAAATTCTTAATGTTTACATGCATAAATACCTTCAAGCATATATGCAGAGAGAGAAATTGAGATAAATCTGTATCGGTATACTTACAGAGATAAAATTCCCTTCTCTAAATAGTGTGTCAGATACCAGGTAGAGCAGGCTCCTGTTCAACTGTGTTTGCATCAGTCCAGCAGAAGTTCCCCTGGGTGAATCAGGAGCCAGAAGGAGTAGCTGGAGGATCCAGACTGCCCCACTTCCTGTCCCATAGGGCCCAGGGCAGGGAGAATTCCATAGGAGCTGGAGCTTCCCAAGGCTTTCAGACTACTACTGACTCCAGAAAAACTTCATTTTCTTCCATTTATTTTTATTTTTTTTAACCAAACATGGAAGTCTTCCATACTGGAATGAAAACAAAGCTGCTCAAATTTGTATGTGTGTGGCAGATTTAGGCTGGAGGAATTCAACTGTCTCTCAGATGGTGGTTGTTACAAAAGCCTGGGACATCAGAGATTCAATTTCTTGAAAGAATAGTTCTTCATCCATACAACAAGAAAAAAAGCTGAGTGGGGCCTACCTCTTTTTTCCTACCTGGGCCACAAATATTTTTCACTTATGTGTTACGTCCCAAAAGAAACCAAACAAACCTGATATATTGGTAAAAGTTTCCATTTGGACAGAACACCATATTCTTTGGAAACTCCAGTGAAGTTTAGTTTTTTTGTCTCCTGTACTCAAAAATGTTTTGAGACCTTGAAGGATGCCATGAGGCCAATGCAATTTTCCAAAATTTTTCCTCTGAGTATGGACTTCAAGTAAGGCAGTCTGAAGACAGCCTTATTTCAAAGCGAATGTCTAAATTTCATTTTGTGTGAAAGAAACTAAATTTAGAAATATCAAAACACTCTGTGGAGTGGGATTGCTGCTTTCCACCCAGTTCTGGTTACACACAGGTGTTACTGGAAGATCAAGGGTCTTGGCTAGAGGATGAGCTGAATTTTAGAGAAAGAATAATGTCAGGTCTCATCCCAAAACCTGTAATGCTGTTGCTACAGAGTACACACTTTCAATGTCAGCAGTTACTATAATTTTACTGCAAGTCTATTGTTATGTGGTGGTGTTTCTCAAGGGCCAGCTTCTGGAAACTTGCAAAGACATGTGAATTTAAGTGCAATTTCCCTGTTTAGAATAGATTCAGGTTTGTACTGGCTGCAGAGAACAGTTGAAAATCATGATTCAAAATGCGGAACCATCACAGAGCAGGCAGAAAGACCTGTCTTGTCACTATATCCCTTTTAAGATCACTAATTTTAAGAAGCTTTCTGAATTTCTGGAGCTAAATTCGTAAAGTTTGAGTGCTCACTTTTGGCATAATTGATTTTTTTCCCTCCCACACAAGCTGATGCAAGCAAGTCATGACAAAGGGCTGAATCTATCTAGTTACAAGGCTCTGGCAAACCTCTGTTTGCTGACAAGAGAAGCATTTTTGAAAGTCACAAGCAACACTGAAAATCTTTTTGTCAGCTTTAAAAAAATCCAAGTTGCACCTCTGTATTCCAGGCCACACAGATTGAAATAATTTCCGAAATGGAGATTGCATCGGAAAGAATGTCCTTATATACATTTGTTAAAGCACTGAAATCCAAATGCAGTACTGATTCTTTACATTATAAGTCAATGTTACAAGACAAACTTTAATTCTATGAGTGCATCTGATAATAACAGATTGTAATAGCCTGTTCAGGAAGAAACACTTGTAGGTTAACTTCTTGATCGCATTGAGAAATTATTTAAGAAACACTGCAAAAGCTGTTTACACTTGCCATGTATAATACATAAATATTTGTTTATGGAGCAACTGTGTGGTGCTTTGCCTTTGTCAGCAACTGGAAATTGTTACTAATAACAACATTTAGGGTTATAAATTCCATAACCCCTATCTGACTCCACGCTGTACTTTCCAAGAAATTGCAAAGTGAGAACTCTGGCCTGGGCTTCAAGGAAGAGTTATGCTGAGATACACAAAAGTGTGCTGGGAGGAACTTGTTAAGTGCTTTCTGTACTCTGCATTACCCCTGTCCCCATAGCCATGCAGAGGACAATGAAGCCTTACACAAAGGTGTGTTTACAATGTCAGTTAGCCAGCAGTTTGAGACCATTTTTAAAACCAGACCTAACCTCTACCATGCACTACACTATCACAGAATCACAGAAACATTTAGGTTGGAAAAGCCCTCCAAGACCATCAAGTCCAGCCTTTGTCTGATCACCCTCTTGTCAACTAGACCATGACACTAAGTGCCACATCCTGTTGATTTTTGAACACCTCCAAAGATGGTAACTCCACCACCTCCCTGGGAAGACATTCCCAATGTTTAAAATCCTTTCCATGAAGAAGTTCCTCCACATGGCCAAGATTATTCCTGATGTCCAAATCATGATATCTCATCATTCTTCTCTGTCATACAGTTCAAACTTCTCCCTTCACTAAGGACCCAAGCCCATGAGCTAACGAGCTCTGTGGGCACCACTGTCATATAAATACTCATACTAGACACAAACTTTATCCTCCAGTCATATTTTCATGTTTGATCATCAGTTCACTGCATTGGAAAGTTTAATTTCAATTAACACGTCCCGCAACAAAGAGCATAAAGTCTGACGTGTGTATTTCAGACGTTAGCAGTCAGTTTAAAGATGTAAGGGTGACCCAAAACTGAGCATATTCAGCAAAATTCCTTCCTTGTAATCTGGATAACAATATCAGACATTGGTCAGATACTTGGGTTCTAACAGAAGAGCTTAGAGAATTAGCATTTTTGTAATCTTGTAAGATATCCGGTCTTACTACGTTAACTTGCCAGGTGTAAAACCAGTGGCATCTAATGCAGTAGGATAGACAAATGAGCTCAGGAAAGTATTCTGAATGTTCTGCTGTATGGCAAGGGTCTCTCCCTCAATGAGCAGAAATCCCAAATCCAAAAGTTATCCCAGAGAAATTAGTACAGTATTTGGCCCATTGTTAGCACACTACGTTAGCAATCTCTAACACAGAACAATACCCAGTAGATTTGGAGGGCTCAGCTTTCTTCAAAACTATTTCTTTCCTTCATACAAAAAAGGACAAAAAAGAAGAAAACACAGAGGCATGGGAAAGTAAGTTAGGCAGGAAACAAGCCTGTATTCACATTTGTTACCCAGAAGAAAAGTAGATTTGAAAAAAAAAGACACATATTTAAAAAGCTGAACATTTTAGCTTAATTTTAATTAGTATTTATTCAGAGTCCTTTGGGAAAAGAATGAATGCCATATAGCATATCTGATGCTGAAAAGCCCTGAATATGCTCAAATTCATGTTGATTAAAGTAGGAAACATGGGAACAGAAGGTCCTATTTTATATTTTTTATTTATAATCTAGGCCACAGTTCGATAATAGTTAAGTAAAACATTAGGGATTTTTTTATCATGTAAGAATTCCTAAGAGAAGAATCTTGTGAAGATTTATCTTTAAGGCTCTGTAAGAGATGAACCTCATCTGCTTTAACTGATTGTGTGTGTGGTCAGTATGCCTAAAGTCATCTCTTTTACAGCAATTCTTTTGTAAGATTTTTCTAGTTCACATCTACAGGACAAATAAATGCAAATGCAGGGACTATAGTAGACTCAGATAATCTTGCCTGACACTGAAAAAGCAGTTTCAGAGTAGTTCTGTCTTCAATAATATCACTTAAAAAATTCAAGAAATAAGAGGCAGTTAGTAGTTGCTCAGTTTTTCTTCCCACTCTCAGGCTCAATTTAAAGGCATAGAAATGCACAAGAATTAATTTCTGGGCATAGGGCAGCAATATGGGATACACATCACAAAGTCACCCCAAGACAGTAAACTGACTCAATCCATGGATATTCATTTTGTTCTTGTTATACTTCATGGGAACAAAGAGTAGTCCAAGTTCTCATAAATCAATAAAAAAGCAAATGACATGTGTACTGACTAGATATGAGAATAAAAGTAAAAAATCACTACCTCTACACTCATCCATATTTCTTACTACTTTCCTATTAATAGGTAAATCAAGTCCTTTAGAACTTTAGAAAGTCCTCCAATGACAAATCATTCATGCTTTTACTCACTACTATATAATTCCCTAAGAGTTCTCACTCTAGTGTGAGAAATCACATGTGCTGGCCACTGTCATCAAAGAAAAGGTGAATAAATTCTTCATACTACTCCCTCCCTAAAAATTCCTTTGAGAAGAGTGGTTATCTCAATAGAAGGCATCGTCCCCAGTTCTCTTCAACATCTTCATTAAAAACTGGACACAGGCCTCGAAGGAATACTAAATTTGCTGACAGAACTAAATTTGGAGGAGCTGTCAACTCCTGTAGAGGGATTCCTTATGGAACAAGGGCATATGATACCCCTAGAAAGATTGGACAACCCAGGGTTGCTGAGGAAAAGCCCCTGAACAGGCCCCTGGCTGCAGGCAGGCCTGGAAAGCACCTGGCTGCAGGCAGCCCTGAGAGTCCTTGGCAAGGTATACACTGGCTGGCTCCCCTGTGGATTAGAGGCTGTCTAGAGGGACTGGGCGTGAATCTTTGCAAAAGTAGATATGAGTTGGCATAGTTGAACAATAAAGGGAGAACGATGCTTAATCGAATCGGTGTACGCGTCGTTTATCCGGCCAGCTCTCCAGACTCGGTCCCTAACAAACTCCCTCAAGAGCAGACAGGCCCTGCACGGAGACCTCAACAAATTAGACAGATGGGCAATCACCAAGTGGATGAATTTTAACAAGGGCAAAGGATGGGTTCTGCACCTGGAATGAGGCAACCCTGGTTCTGTGTAAAGGCTGGGAGTGAAGGGCTGGAGAGAAGTGCCAGGAAAAGGGACCTGTGGGTAGGGACCCAGTGGCAAGTTGGACATGAGTCAGCAGTGCCCTGGCGGCCAGGAGGGCAAACCCTGTCCTGGGGGGCATCAGGCACAGCATTGCCAGCTGGGCAAGGGAGGGGATTGTCCCGGTCTGCTCTGCACTGGGGTGGCCTCACCTCAAGTGCTGGGGACAGTTTTGGGTGCCACAACATAAGAGAGACACTAGAGAGCATCCAAAGGAGGGCCATGAGGATGGCGAAGGTACTGGAGGAGAAGCCGTATGAGGAATGGCTGAGGTCACTTGGTCTGTTCAGCCTAGTGAAAGAGAGACTGAGGGGACACCTCATTGCAGTCTACAGCTTCCAGCTTCCTCACAAGAGAAAGAGGAGGGGCAGGTACTGATGTCTTCACTCTCATGATCAGTGACAGGCTGCGAGGAAACAGCATGAAACTGAGTCAGGAGGGGTTTAGGTTGAACATCAGAAATAAGGTTCTTCACCTAGAGGGTGACTGAGCACTAGAACAGGCTCCCCAGGGAAGTGGTCACAGTGTTAAATCTGTCTGAGTACAAGAAGTGTTTGGACAACACTTCCAGGCACATGGTGTGATTCTTGGGGTGTCCTGCACAGCACCAGGAGTTGGACTCGATGATCCTGATAGGTCCCTTCCAACACAGCATTTTCTATGATTCTATTATCTCTCTTGGCAAAATTCTCCCATTATTAAAATCTTATTTGCAGTACCACATGTCACATTTCTCTTAAGAATGATCGTTGTCATCCCTCAATTTTTTTTCTCTTTATCTTGTACCACATGGGAGGGTGTTGCCCAATGGTGGCTGTGTTTTGGAGAATCACTTCCAGACACTGAAGCTCTGATTTGAACTTCCAGAAATCAGTGTGGTCTATAAAGTCAGGTGCTGACAATGTACAAACAAATCTCCATTCTTTTTGCACAATCCAAAGTGTGCAAAGAGATTAAATACTATGACTCGATCTAATACAGTGGAGGAAGAGTGCTATGCACACACACTTCAAACACATTGTTATATTTTCTAGCAGTCTGCACAGTAGACTTTGTCTGGGAGAGGTTACAGCACAGATCCTACTGTTCATGAAAAGACTGCAACTAAATGAAATAACTTTCTCTGTATCAGTATATCTCTGGAGAGAAAGGAAGAACAGTTCCAGTGAAGACCTTCTTTATGAAAGCACAGCAGTGCTAACAAGGCATTACTAAAACAGCACATTTGCTTCTACGAGAACTGGCAATTGTTGATGCTTAGTTGGAAACATTCTGGTTTTCTAGGATGGGTTTGTCAGTTGAAGGGTGGAACTATAAAGCTCAAAATATTTCCTGAAACACTTTAAAAGCTTTAAAAATGAAAATCACTTTCAGTAAGAAGGAAACTATTTGATAAATATTTTCATTAAAACATATTTTGGCTTTGAAAACAACATAACTATCAGCCTACAGAGCCATTCTCCAAACCTTTATAAGGGTTAAAGGGTAGAGATGATGAGTTTTTGTGGGGGTTTTTTGCTGCTCAAAATTAAGTTCTCCACCTAATTCTGGACAAGTGGGAGAAAAGATTTTTTCAATTCTGATTTCATTCAAATAGAAAAAAAAAACAAAAATCAATTGGAAAACAGTTCCAAACCTCTTTTTACATATGATCCATCAAACTCTGTATTTTGGCTCTCAGATATATTCTCTGTTTCAGAGAGGAGATGCGTTCTTCATTTAAATCTGCCTAACTCGCGTTGAGCCTGCTCTGCAAGTAGCAAAATCAGCTTTATCCTGTACTTATCTCCTAAGTTCCAAAAGTTTTCTGAATTCACCTAGAATCTGTATTACCTTGAAAGTTAATTAGGTTTTAAATTAACACAAACTGTACACTTACCAGGTTTTCCAAGATCAGCTGCTTCAGGATTTCTCTCAAGACATCTTTTTTATTACACTGATTCATATCATTCCAAAGGTCTGCATGTTTCCTTATCCTATTTCCCTTTCCAGCAGCTGTTAGCTACCTTTGATCTGGGAACATAATTTGATAGAGTAGGGTGCTGTGTTCTGGCTCTTCTCTCCCAGTACCAGAGGGGTCAGCCATCCACATGTGCTTACTTTTTATATGCCCAGAGGTAAATAATCACACTCAGTCTCTCTTTGTGTTATCTTCCAGCTTTCCAACTATTGGTAAAGCTTTTAGGTATTTTTAAAATCAGGGAACGTTTTCCCATGGATGTTAACAATGTCCAGAATTTTCTAAATTGTCACTATCCCTACTTCACACTAGGTGTCCCGATCTCCTTGAACACAGGAGAGGGAAATGTAAAGATGTGGGAAAAGAGCATAAGTGTCAAACTTCACTGTGACAACCTTACAACACTGTCCTTTGGGAATCAAGCAAGCAAGCAAGCAAGCAAGCAATACCAGCTGAGAAACACCAGAACAGGTGGTTGGTTTCTGGGTTTTAGAGCCTTCCTATCCTGATCACATCTTCCCTTTTTCTTTCTTTTCTTTGTTAGGCTAAAACTGAAGTTACTGTTTCTCATTCCTATCCAGTTGCCTTTTGTACAACATATTTATTTCTTGTCTTTTATGTTTGTATAAGGATCCTGCAGCACTCAAGTACACACACTGAAAAATAAAGATTTATCACATAAACTGAAAACTCGGAAGAAAAGAATCAACTGAGCTGAAAATGTTTAAAGTCCTGCAAGGGTTTAAAAGGTTACAAACTGAAAGGACAAAGGTTTTTGGAAGCAGACTTACGAGTAAACAACCTCATCGTGACCTCATGCTCATATAAGGAGTGAAGAGGAGGAGATGGACCCGCTAGGCAGGAAGTTATAAGAATTCTGCTGAGCTAAAAAATAGCAGAGGAAATAATATATGAAGGTCTACAGTTGAATCTGAAGAGGGGGAATCTCCAAGGACTAACTGGAGAGAAGAAACTACATTACAACATTTTCCTGGCCTATAAGCCTAAGTTAGGAAGCAAGCAAAGTCCAGACCCAGTGCCAGATCACTGGGATTCACTGAGGCTTACTGTGTGCCAGAACACTCTCCAAATTGAACAAGAGGGAACAGAGACAACAATGACCCTGTTTTTTATAATCTTTCTTAGCTAGGAACTGAAAAGCAACAAAACCTAGGGACTGACCTGGAGATGATTCACATGAATCTGCTTAGCTGTCCACAGGAAGAAAACTCCCAGAACAATGCACAAGAGGGCTGAGACAAAAGAGGATTTGGATGACTATCTAAGTGTAGAGAAAGGTTCATCTCTACTACCAGACAGGATGCTCAAGTAATCTTTTGAAGGAATTTCTGCAAACTGACCTTATTATTTTTCTAGTGTGAGAAAAAGGCCAGGTTACCTATCAAGTGAAGAGACAATACCAGTTCAAAGAGCATCTGACCTTACTATAGCATGACACCAGAAGCAATGACTGTAAAGAGAAGTTACTGGAACGGCAATCTGTACCTATTCAGCTTAACTGGAAAGGGGGACAACTAAATGCTGAGGAAATGTGGTTAACTGACAAAGCACTATGCTACAGTCAAAAGGAAGTACGACAGCCAGGTTAGGAAAGAATAGGAGCTGAAGGCAAGTAAAAAGACTGCATGGAAACAAATTGTTGTTGCAAGAACTCAAAAGGTGTTCATTTTAGAGAAAAAGCAAGGGGCCAGGAAATGGAGATCCAGTAACAACTGCAGTTACTATTTTAGGATATAAAGAGTCTGATGATGTATGAACTTGTAAATAATCAATATAATTAAATAAACTTAGTGTCCTCCTTAGTGTAATAGATTGTTTTCATATGGTGATATAAACACATAAAGGGTGCTCTAACAGGTTCTTCCTGGAGTAATGCATGGCTTAGGGTATCCATTCCTTCACAGTTTCAGACAATTGTGCAGCAGGCACTGTACTAGAGAGGGTTCATCTAAAATACATTCAATGCCATATATGTCTCTTATTTCCAAGCTGGAAAAACCCCAAAACTCTTTGCTCCATCTTCATTTATTTTAATTTGCCGGGTGTCATAGGTTAGCAAGCATAGTCCCGGAAGGGACGTCCTTGCTAAGGGGTGCTTACAGTTTCCTCTGGGAACTGATAGAACCTATCAGCTGGCCAGTTTGAATATGGACAATTCTCTAAGCCACTTAAAGTTGTGATCACCTCTGTGATCCACATTTAAGAATAGGCAAACTCCCCCTCCAAGCTCTCTCTCGTTTCCGGCGCTGGGACAAGTGGCTGCAGGCCCCGTGTGGGGGCCAGCGGGCCCGGCCAGGCCCTGCCTGGGCCAGGCCGGGCCGGGCCACGGCCATCCTGAAGCCATGGACCTGTTCCAGCCATGGAACCCCCCCCCACTGCCTTGCCGTGGGCAGCCGGAGCGGCTCGGCTCTCCCCCCTCTCCACTGCGATAAGAAAAATTCAACATTCCAGCTGCAAAGCTGCAAGGCCGAGGTGAGAGTAACCCTTTTATTGCTATGAAGAGCTGAAAACCTGAGGGAAGAGAGAGAGGAGATGCTTAAAGCTGAAATTCTGTTGTGAAGCTATGATATATCAGAGTATCCTGTTGTAATTTCATGAAGATATGGGGGGTGGAGTGTTCAACTCGTGAGCAAAAGCACCTGCGCTGAGATAGGCAGATGCTGACGCAGCTGTAATTTCATGAGAAGTTTGGACAGGGAGAGATGAACCAGATGAGGACTTTTGCTCCAAACGGGAAAGGAGAAAACCTCAGTCCGTAGAGATGAACCAGATGAGGACTTTTGCTCCAAATGGGAAAGGAGAAAACCTCAGTTCCTAGAGATGCTCCCAGAGATAGTCCTAACGATGAAGATGATGAAGACCCTTTGCTCCCAGGGAAGGAGAAGGGCCTCTGTTTTTGTTTCTGAACGGCTCAACCTTAAAATTGTACCCCAGAAAACTTCAAGAGTGGACCCTCGAAAGCAGTTGCGGGAAAAGCTGCAAGTCGGGGGAAAGGACTCACACGCAGGCAGAGAGACTCCTCTTCCTAAATGGACTGAACAATATTTGGAAGTGGGCGGCTGTCTCGTTGTGATAATGTTTTCATAGCATGAGCAAGAAGAGACTTCTCTTTCTAAATGGACTGAACAAGGTTATTATGGAAGTGGTAAACAGACTGAACATCTCAAGGGTTGTCTTTTCACATTGTCAGTGGGAGAAGGGAGGAAGGTGGGGGGAGGAGGAGAGTTCTGAAGGTGGTATAATTTTTTTTCTTCTTTTAGGTCTGTTAATAAACTTCTTTATATTCTTTCAAGTTTGGTGCCTGTTTTGCATTTCTCCTAATTCTTATCTCACAGCAGATAAACAGTAATGAGTATTTTGGACCAAACCACTACACCAGGAAAGAAGAAAAGGAACTGACAGAAGAGAGTGTGGGATCACAGAAGCATTTCACATCACATACCTTAGTCTACTGACTTAGGATTCTCTCTGCCCCCCAGTATTTCTACAGTGAGTAGAGAGGGACAGGCAGTTGTCAGGCAGTTTTTCAGAAATGGTCCCAAGATGTGTCTGTATCCTCCACTGAGTACTTGTCAGGAGTTTGGAAAGGTTAGGGTTAGTCTTCCAGGCTGCGTGCTTCAGTTGAGTGTCCAAAGTCAGATGGTAGTTAACCCCAAGCTATCCCTTATCCCCGTGCCTCAGAGATTAAGGTAAAATAAGACTTCAGGGGTCAACTCTTTATATAAATTAATTCCTTAACTCTAGTCTGTACTTTGTAATATTACTTTCAGGAAGGTTTCTATACATAGAGACTACATAAGGTCAGCATTTATGTCCTGCAAATGAGTCCCTTAAAAATTCTCCTGTGCTCTTGAATTGGTTTATAGAAATATTTGTTCCACATGAACATTTGCCTCACCACACTTGTCCCAGCTTGTTACATATTTCTTTGTTCAAAGACTTGGCTTCTCATTCCACAGCAATTGTTAATATAAAATTTAAAGGATACAGGGTGTATGATGCATAATTGCTTCCCATTCTTGAACTGCCAGGTTTCTCCCTCCATACATAGTCATGGCACTCATGATAAAGAGAGAAATCATCCTCCTGGGACATTGTAAATATCACTGAAGCAAGTCAGGCAAGCCAGAAGGACCAGGATGAGATAAGCATGGAGATAATAATCTCACAGAGGTGAAGCATGTAGAAACTGAACAATGGACTTCCACAGGAGCAAGTTCAGTGAAGATTTTTGGGGTGTGAGTGGATGAGGAGATAGGTACAGCATATAAAGGCAGTAATGTGTGTGTGTACACATACACATGTGTTTGTTTATTGTAGATGAAGGAATTGAGTGAATTCAAAACTCTATAACTCAAAATAAAATGAGCTGAATTCATAACACGTACTTGTGTGGCAGCCTTTACTGCACATGTCACATCTGGAATAATCTGGGGTCCAGATGGCTGGATAATGAGAGCTCACTGGCCTGTCCTGGAGAAGGTTCCTAAGTCTCTTCCCCCACATGTTGACTCAGGAAGCTGCAGCTGCTGTGCCAGTAGGCACACCACAGTGCAGGCTAGATCCATGTATGTTTGAAACAAGTGCGACCTCTATAAAATAATTCGTCTAGGGTGGGTAAGCCTGGAATAACACAGACTGGAGTAATCTTTGCGGCAGTGACATTATGAGGAGGGACTCTTCTAAAGGAAGTATTTCACTGTTAGACTACAACAATTCACGAGAAGACTACAATCTGAATTTCAATTGGTTTTGCTCCATGAATTACCAATAGCTGACTTCTCAGCAGTCAAAACTATGGGGAACAGTCATCAAAACAGCATATCACTACTTGGGTACTTTAACCCCATTCATTCTTTTTTAAAAGTGCTGTCAGTCTGTTGGCTCTGCTACAAAAATAGTATGAGCTAAGGAAAGACATGTGAACTCAAGCCTGAAGCAGCATTTAAAGGGAAACAGACTATGCAAAATATTAAGGCCTGTGGTGGTGAAGGAGACACATACACACAAATGCTGAGTCTATTGGCTGGTCACAGAGATGAGATTTTCTGCAGGCAAAATAAACTCCAGCCCTGTTATTAATGCTATTAATTAATTCATTCTGGATCATCCTTTGTGCCAGCTCCACCTATCATTCACACTTCATGGATAGTTCAATTAAAAGCACTAACAACTGCCAGCTTTATAATGTTAAAAGAAAACAGTTGTTATTAAAATTGAAAATAGCAGCAACCCATATCTTCAGACCACCATAACATTGCACAGCTTGGCACAAGTCTCGAAGTTTCTGCTCTACTGAGGCCCTGTCCAGACCACACACAGAGCCTGAAATAGAATATAAATCATTAAAAAAAAATAAGATGAAAATAAGATGTTATGTCTTAATCAGGATTTGCAATATAATCATCTACTTTGCCTAATCTGTAAATGGCATAGATGATAAAAATTTCCACCCTAGGGGAAAGTCTGATATTCTGATACTTATTTTTATAATTAACCCAGACAAAAGTTTAAAAATTCTCCTTTTTCTTTTCAGCTTTTTAGCTGAATTATTTTAATGTCCCTGAATCAATGCATTTTATCTGATCTGTCAAATCCAAACTGAAATAAAAGGATCTATTCTCTCTGCTAGCGTGCATCCCCAGGGACTATCTGCCATGCAGTATGGAAAACATAGTCCATATGCACAGCATCTTTTCTATAGGGAAGAAAAGCATGAAAAATCCAAAGCAACAAATTTTATGTCATTTCTAAGCTTATGCTGAAGCAGAAATTAAACACTAGCAGAGATGAAATATTTCCATCTCCTGTGAAATCTTCAGAAAAGTGGAAGAGAAAAAAAAGAGGATCATTTCTTATTAAAATTTCTGTTTTGATAAAGCCACATTTACTGACATGGAAAATCCTTTTCAAGTTTAATCATCTCACAAGTTAAAATTACTGTCAGCTCTATATGAATGTAAAGAACAGCCACTTCCAAATGTGTATACATATAATCAAAAAACTACTAGAAAATACCCATTCTGGTATTTTTGACATTTCACATGCAGCCATTAAGAAATCTTCAAATCAAGCATGTTTTTTTCAGCTGTGTTAGAGTTCTCTTGTGCTTGTATGTTATTACACTATCTTTAATTACACAAAATGCACACTATTTTTTCCACAGACTCCCCCCATCCCTTGCTCCCCCCACCCCTCTTCATCCGCTGTGCAGAGTGAAAGGTGATGCAGAAATGAATCAGTGTTCTGCACTGAATGAGCCCATTGTCCCTCAGTCCCTCGCCATGCCTGGCTCGCTGCACGACGTAGAAGGTGTCCGGTAAATGAGGCAAAGGGCTGCAGGAAGAGGATTGTTCATCCTGTGCTCAGTGTGCCTCCCCAAAGTGCTGTCCACAATCATGCCATTAAGCATACTTCTTGCAGTTCTCATGCAAAGGGAGACCAAGTCGATGTTAACTATAAAAACATAACGGTAATTTTCTATACTTTTGAATAGGAACACTTGCAATGTTCTTTTATGTACAGATCAGTAAGACTTCTGCACTCTATATTAGACTTCAGCTGGCCCAAGCTTTCTGCAGCAAAGCAAAAGAGAGCATTCACTGACAAATTTTAACTCACAGACACATACACACACACAAACACACACAAAAATAGAGGGAGGGTTTGAAATAAGCTCCTGTAATACTTGAACAAATGTTACTCAGCCATTAAAGAAAGTGAAATCCAGCTTACACCACTGCTGCTGAAGGGTGGCTATTCATTTCAGTATCAGAAAGCTTGTTATGTTGTGTCGAGCTGATGCTGCTGAAGACTACTGAAGTGCTGATATGTGAACCTAATGTGGAGGATTTGCAAGCTGTGGAACTAGTAAGATCACAGATAACAAGGGGATGGATCTATTACACACTTTCTCTGGTTTCACCATGACATAATGCTCCAAAAATCAGAAAGTAAAATACAGAGTTGGCCCGAGTCCAAGCATCCCAATATGTTAACTACAAAGTTGGATTTGTGGATGCAGCATCCAATTAATTTCTTTTTAAAAAATAATCTAATTTAAAAAAAAATTAAGATAATCCACAATAGTGAAGGTTGGAAGTCTTTGTTAAAGACACAAAGCAGTCTTCTTCCTAGGGGTAGACTGCAGTGGAAACTCAGGAGGGATATAGTGCCGTCTCTTTCCTTTTCCCCTTCAGTGAGCATCACTTAGCACACCGTGAACCCTGGGTCACACACAGTCATATGGTTTGCAGAGCTCCACTCCTCCTTCCTCTCTCCACATCACAACTTAGCTTAGCCTCTGCCTTCTGCTGCAACATACCTCTGCCCTGAAGAGAACAGACAATCTCAACAATCAAGCAGAACATTCTGGCTCAAGCGCTATTCTGGCTTTGGCTGCTTTAGTAAAACTGTCAAAAACTAATGGAAACGTGTTGCATTTACTGTAATGGTTTTTGTGTTGTAAACACCTGGTCTTGATGGTTCAGATATTTTGTATAGGCTGTAGAATGATGATTTAGATCACTGCTGGCTTTGAACTTTGAACATGTTACTACCAGACTATTCAAGTATCTATATTAGAAGCTGCGTGAGAAAGGACAGTTTCGTAAGAAAAAAAAAACAAACCCTGAACATTTTTGCATGCGGTGTTTGAATGAAGCAGACAACTCTTAGAGTTTTGACAGAAGACAGCAAGAGAGTCACCAGAATAACCAGTGTCCCTAGATGATGCAAAAGAACCAGACCCAAATCACCATCCTGAATCAATGCTACACAGACTGAGCCTTTTTTTCCTAAACTGAGGGTAAGTACCCCAACCATTTAGCCATCAGTGTTTTTGCATTGGGTTTTTGTAACTAGAAATTCCATCATGAGCCTGCAAAGCCTCTTTTGAGAAAAAAATTCATTGAAACTAACATGCTTCCCTGTAAAGTTTGATTTGGTTTTAGCACTTTCCAATAAAAATAATCATACAAAAGTATGACTTGCATTATGATTTATATCTCATTTATTATCTTGGCACCTGAATTACAAACAAACTTACTTGTAAGCCTAAGGATCTCTGAGCAAAACTTACCCATTTCTTAAGCAGCCAAGCTCCTGAGTTTTGTCTGATTTTTAGTCTTGAATCTGATGTCTTGGACCTAAGATTTGAGTAATAAGACATTTGGCTTCTGTTTCCGTTTCTGCCACTGAGTCTCTGTTGCAACTTGGATAAGTCACTTAATATGGCTGTCCCACAGTTTCTTGATCTACTAAGTAGACACAGCAGTATGCAATCTGAGTGTGTTACAAAGCTAAATTAAAGGCCTTGAACAAAAGGTTCTAAGTGTCATTTCCCTTTTTTTTTTTTTTTTTTTTTGCTAGTTATAAGATCAAAGAGTGAGAGAGGGAATGTATTGTGTTTATAAGCAGTGAACATCTGATAAGTTTTATAGTTTATGCCAATATTGCTGTAATGCCCTTTTAAACCCACTGTCCCCAACAGAAATAATACTAATAAAAACATCACATAAACAAACAGTAGTGCAAAAGACATGCCAAGGTGCAAAGGACAGTTATGCATATTCATAGCCCCTTAACTTTGGTGTAACTGCACAGCAGGCCCTCCAACCCCCAAAGTTTTCTAATGATTAACGCCACACAAGTTTTCAGTGATTGACGTATACTTCCTGTCATGGATCGAAATCACTTTGCTTTACTCCATTTTTATGTTTCTTAGATTCATTAATCCCTCCCAAAATTTAAGAAAAAATGGCAGTGTTTTAAGTTCCAAATGTAATTGCTTGTGCCATGCTATGTTGATGATGCAGTTGTGTATCAGATCTTTTAGCTTTACACACAGATGGATAACAAGGAACACTACTACCAAATCTGCATGGAGTTATACAGCTGAAAATTGTTCCCATACACACTTCCATCTCTGATTTAAATGTTTTCCTTATGTCCTTAAAGTCCATGTCAACAGAATATGGGAGCATGCTCTTTCTCACGTTGTCATCAGGCCACTATCATGTCAGAAATATTCATACCTCCAGTGAAATTACTGCATGAAATAACCTTAAATGTATTACTTGGCACATCGTTTCTGTTTTATAGAGCACTGCTACCTACTGTAAAAGCTTGCATGTTTGTTTACTCTTGCAGGCACAGTGTATTGGACAGTTGAATAAATCTTAAGCTGGAGAAGTCTTCTACATTTTAGTTTCCTATTGGTTTTCTATTCCACTTGCAATTGACTTGCAGTACAGATGCCCAATCCACATATAGTGTTTCCAAATTTTTCACGCAACCTATAAATCAATGGGTTTTATCTAACCCCGTTGATCAGTTTGGTCCTGGCTAATGTGGATAATAATTGCATGATTATTCACAGGTTCTGGTCTAATTACTGTGAGGTTACAATCTGTTCAACACTTCTCACTGATTCTATTTTTCCAAAGTTTATCTGATTTTTTTAAAAATGCAACATTTCTAAATTCTTTTTGTCACAAGTACCAATGTTTCTGTAGTTATACATAAGGACCTCAAATCGATCTTCAATCCAATGTGAATTTGCTTTGACAACCAGGAAGTTACTTCCATTATGCCCCTGTGTCTCCACTTCTTGCAAAAACATTGGCTCGACCTTAAGCCATTCCTTGGAACAACACTATCTATAATACCAAATAGGCCTTCTCTTTTTATGATGTCAAATAAGAGAGATGGACATTTTTCCAGCTGAACTCATCATGATACCACACTCCTTTCCCTATATAACTGTTCAAGATACCAAGAGCTGTCAATAAATGTAAAATGAGAAATAAGAATCCAGACTCCAAATCTTTATCTCCTGCGCTACCCAGGAAAAAAAAGAAATGCTGAGGTCACTGCTGACTCATGAAATGTTACCAGAAAATAATCTATTTCTTCAGGAATCAGATTTTTCACTATAGACTACATCATTGATGTTTGGAAACATGTTAAGAACATAAATAGCCTAGACTAAAAAACTGGAGTATATATTATTGGAACAGACTCAAGAAAGACAAAAATTCCTTCTTTTTCTGAAAACAGTGTCTCAAAGATGATATTGTTCAATCTAAATCTAAATACACAATAAAAATCCTGCCTTGGTTAGAGCATCAGCTTAAGGTAAACTTCAGGCACAGAATATGAAGTCACCATGGGGAAAATCATTATCACAAATCATTACACCAATCTCAGACCTGCTGTTCCGATATCCATGTCTCAGGGCATTTATAAAACTGCTTCAAGTTTGGAGTGAAGACTGTATTTGAAAGCTGTCTGGAACAGCGCAGCACTCTACAGCAACAAAAGTGTTTATCTAGGCAAAAGACACGATTTTCTCACAGACCTTTCAAAACTGTGAAATGGGCCCACTCACCAAGTAATAAACTTTGGAAATCCCACCACCTTTTGCTCCAAGGTCAAAGGACACTTCTTTTAGATGGACTTGTAAAACCATAACTGTATCTATAAACACAGAAGAGCAAACCAAAAGAAGTTCTACAAAAACAAATCTAAACATAGTTTTCCCTATGAGATCTGAAAAAAAAAAAACCCACCCCATGCTACTGGTTGTGGTTTCATTGAGGGTGCTTAGATACTGAATTTAGGAATATGATAAAAGAACTACATCTGAAAGGATACACATACGGAGGTACTCCTATAAGAAAAGCATCTCAAAGTGAAATATCCATAGACCAGAAATGCCCACCATTTAACCATATTTATTGTTTGACCTCTCACCCCTAGGTCAAAGTTCTGAACAGTTACAGATTTAAAAGTTTCCAAACAAAACAATTCAATATTATGTGTAGAAATACCTTTTAAAATACTCTTACATACTTTTGTATGGATGCATTCTTAGTCATTTTACTGAGCAAATTATATGCCCTAGATTTCAGCTCTGACCCATCCTTCAGAGCTTTTTTTATCTAAAGAAACACTGCATGACTTTTTCTTTTGCACCTGAAATTTTCAAGGACCAGATACACCTTTTATTGTAAAAACCCTACATATAGAATTGAAGACATCTATTAAGCAAAATTATTGTGTCATTTCTATCTAAGGATTCATATCAACTCTCATTAACATCAGAAGTCCATCTGCTTCATTTGAATTTATCCCTTTGATTTGCTCTGATGGTGTTTTAAGTCCCCTGTCATTTTTTGTTTTCTGCCACATGCCTACCACATGTATTGTATAAAAATAAAGGTTATTTTTCTACCATCCACCTATAAAGACTATTCTGCTACCAAAATGTGCTGAAAATTCTGCTTGGGAATTTACTCTAAACATAATATAATCAACCTGTGAAAAGCCAGTCTACAATACACAATAAGAATCCTAAAAATTGCCAAACAGAAGATGACCAAACAAGCACATTATTTATTACCTACCCTGGAATGAGAATCAAGTCTCCAGAGATGAAGGGCTAGGACACTAAGCCTTGATTCTAGGACTGGAAAAACTATTTGCCTCTATATTGTTCATTGAATTTAATCCATTCTCTGTTTCTTGGTTGTCCAAAATTCAACACACAGTTTGGCTGTACCAAAGGTCTAAAAACATTTGGCTTCAGCTGGAGAAATTCTACTTAATGTCTACTTGTGGGCATTGTCATGACTGGAGACAGTGGATTCATTCTACAGTGTTCCTACAACCAAGTTTGGATGACACAAAATCAACACTACCCTGATGTCAGACTTCATCTTCATTCCTTCCCTGGAACATTCATACAAATGCAGAATTCAATATTCCACATAAATACAAATATGAGTACAACTTTTGAGCTTTTTTCTTAAAGGTGTTTATTGCTTATCGTAAATGCATTCAGAATATGCTACTAAAATGCATGATTTCCGTGCGTAAGCCACTAAAGAAATCTTTTTCTGGTTATGTCCTGCAGTGCAAGCTCAGAAGTGTGCAAAATGACAAACAGAGCAAATTCTTTAAATAACAAATGTGTACATTTTTTGTTTAAATGTAGCTCTTCATGTCAAAAAATAATCTGCTTGCTTTTGCGAGAGAAATCTGATGACACAGTCTTGAAATATATTTTTGTTCTATGCCACTTTTATCTCCTTTGTAACATTCTCTAACGTGACTGCCAGAATGCTGTTCTAATTTGGGGGATAATTTTCTATATGAGAACTGACAGAATGAAAATAAATTCAAAGTTCCAGGAAATAATGAGTTCCCGATTATGTGTCTGATTACTGTCAGCTCGAGGAATGTACGGACTTCAGAAATGGAAGAGACCACTTTTCCTTTCACCAAACTGGGAGTCCTGAGTTGATTGAACAGGGAGAAGGCTTTCAAGTACTTTTAAATACTCCCTAGTTCTACATGAGAGTTATTTTGAGGTCATGTTCACGTTTCCAGACAGAATGCGATTCTCTGGTAGAGACATCTGAGTCTTATCTGCCTATTTCTGGCTCTGTTTGAGAATGTTTATATTATTCAATGTGGGAGACTTGAACTCATGACAAGGAACATGATAAATTTTCTTAATCAAACTGGGTATCAAGAGGTGGTCTGTCATCATTTCCCTTTTGTTGCACTGTGAAAGAAAGCAAATAAGAAGCATCCAGTGTGATCCCCACTTCTGTTTCAAGTCTCCCCACCAAGTCATTAAACATTCTCTGGCCTTTGTCAACAGCCTGGTAAACATCCAGAGAAAGAATCAGAATAAAATAGTTTATTTAACATTCCTCTCCTCCAACTGCTGATTAGGATAAATAGTTTGGATAAAAAGCCTATCTGTTCCAAAAATCACAAAAAGAAAGGATTCAGCTATCAGCAAAGTTTAGATTTGGTTTCAAATATTTTTAAACAGCAAAAGAGTTTTTTGTGCTCTTTGATATTTTCTCCATCCTCAGCACATCATGTTAGCACCGTGTCAAAGCAAAACATCAACATCAAATGATCACTGGGTAAACTCCAGTGAACTGGAGTGAAAGGCTGGAGGCTGAAATTCCAGGCACAATATAAAATTTGGAGAAATGCCAGAACAGAGTTCTTTTTAAACTGCCTAAAAAGCTGAGGAATTGATATCCAGCAAATCCCTTCATTGACTTAATAGTTTGGAAATTGCTAATTCTGGTCAGACTGATGAGTCCTTTGAGCCAAGATCATTTCCTCTGACAGGGAAAAGTGTCAACTATTTCAAAGAAAAACAGAATCTTCTTCCTCTGGCCACCATTGTGCTCATCCATAATGAAAACAAAGCGACACTATGCCTAACAAAAAGCATGTACCTAGCACGTAGAGTGTTGTGGTCAGCTCAGGAAGTGAAACAGAAGAATTCAGGACTGCTTTTTATTTTTATCCTGGACAAGGTACTTTTATAATCCTAACCTCCTTGGCTTAAAATATTGGGGCTCAGGATACTCTCCAATAATTAATTATGTGTTCTGAAAATATATTTTTTATTTGTAGTAATCTTGTTGCCATTTAAGTTTGCCAACTCTCCCATTGCTCTTGTATTACACTACAGTAAACAGAAACAGCCAAATGATCTTAGCAGCATTCAGAACTCCTTGTCAGATGCTGAGCCAGCACAGATTAGAATAGCTCTATTGCATTCAACCCTCACTTAAAACATTGAATGACTACAAAAATCCTAAATGCCCATTCTCTGTGTTTGCATCCTGCAAGAAACAGCCAATCAACAATTATTTTTTATTGTATGTCTGATATGTTTAATATCCTTTAAACATTGGGTCAGATCATCAGTTAACATAAATCAGCAAAGCAGAATTTACTGGATCAGTTTACACAACTAAAAATGTTGCCTGTGGCTTTCCCACAGTAATAAAGTTAGACCACATACCCACTTTGGCTGAAATATCTGAAAACATCGAAAGGATCTGCATTCTTAGCTCCCTTTAAGAGGAATTGGGGATAATCTTATCCATCTATCTGATGGGTTACTTCTATTTGCAAAGCACAGATCCCCATGGTGCACACACACCCCAGAATAATAGAAAGCAAGATAATTCCACAAATGGACTCCCCAAAGGAATGCTTTATATTTATATTATTTTATCAAGAAACTGTAACCACGGAATATGTTTACACTTCTCAAGTGAAAACTGCTGCTGGAACAAAATGGTGAGCTCACATCTAATTTTAAAAAATATATACCATTAAATTTCTCTGGAGAAAAAGTTACACAATATTGGCACATTAAATAACGCAGGACTTTAGAGTTCATGGTTAATATACTAAAAAAACAGGAATAATAGAATAACCTATGAGTCAAGAAGCCATTTAAAATAGGTCAATTTTCATTTTTACTATTGTCTATGAAAAGAAAATTAACTTTTCCAAAACCACTTCTAGGAGGTGGCTACACACCTGCACCACAGAATTAGGGAGTTTATCCCTAAATTCACCACTGAAAGTAATGTTCCCACAGTAAGTCTGAATGCGTAGTGCTAATTATTGAATATCCAACACCCTAGGAATGGAGGCACTTTAAAATCTTATTTTTTCAATAGTGTCCAAAATATTCAGGATTTTCCGCAAAGCTACCATTGGTTTCTCTCATTCTTACAGTTTAGGAGAGCCATTTGAAAAGGTGATCAGGAAAAACAGAACGAATGCTGGAACCAGAATGAGAAACAGAGAAATGCCCTCTCCTGAACAGTGATATTTGGAAGACAACCATCCTCACAGCACCGGGGAGAGCCAAGGAGTATTCCACCAGCATGGAGGATGCAACACGTGTTGGATACTTCATGCACGTAATTCAAAGTGGGGCCTGTGAAATACATGTATAATGACAGTGTATTCTCTTGCATTGACAGTAAAAGCCAAATTCCATTATTTTGACATGATTTCTGAAACAGACTGAAAACAGAGACATTATTCAAGAAATATGAAGTTTTTAACTGACTCATTTCAGAGTCACCCTCCCATACTTCAGCTTTTGATTTCGTAAGCTACTGCAAGACTGCTTTTAGGTAGCTCAGCCACAGGAGCCCAACAGGAGGCTCATCTGGGCTGGCAAAAGGAAAGTGAGAGAACTCCAACTCATCATTATACCTTGTCCTGGCAAGCTGGAGAAACAAAAACTAAATAGATAAGAAAATCAAACAAACAAATCCAAGCCATAAAGAAAAAAAAAATCAAATTAGTATCCTCTTCTTACAAAAAGGAAAAAAAATTTGACTCAAGTTCAATATTAAAGTTTTGGTATTGACTCCTCATATTCACCTTCTTTCAAATAAGAATAAATCTTCTGTTGAAATGAAAAAAGGACACAAAACTTCTGTGATAATATAATTTGTATATTTTCAACTAGTACCTTTCACAATAGTGGATCTCAGAGGAAAGTGAAGCAGCAGCTGTATGCTGCCACTGAAGGTGAGGAATACAATACTAGAGCAGTAGCAGGCAGATAGCAGTAGAGAGAGGAAGCCAGATATCATTTCTTATCTGCAGAAGTGATGAGCCTGGAGCTGGATCTCTGGGAGAGCATGAAAAAAATCACTTCATTTTTCTTTTTTCTTTTCTTCCTCAAAATATCCAATATGATTTGAACACAGAAAGATCACTGGAACAGTAATACAGAAAATAGCATTTAAATTTAGTTATTTTAGTTTGGAATGGATAGCTTGGAAAGAGTTTGTTTCAAACTGTTGTATGCCATCTGTAAAATGATTGCATATGCATAAAAAAACCTTGGGGGAAAAGGGAAAAGAGAGAAGAATTGACCAGTGGAATCCCTTGTGAAAGTATGTTTAAAAATACTGAGGTTTAACACAAACCAAAGGAAAAGCCAGGAAATTCTAACTTAAACCTAACAACTCCATCCTGAACCCATGCTGCTGAGAAAAATAAAAGGAACAATGCTGAGACTTCAGAACAGATCTGCAACTTTAACTGAGCTTCCTGATTCCACTCCTTTTGTTAAACACTTCTAATGTTAGCATTTAAATAAATAGTTAACTTCATTTATCACTGCTCTTTACAAATAATAAGTTTTGCAGCCTGAACATAGGTTAGGTCCATTTGGCTGCAGCCAAAACACTGAGTTTAAGCACTTTTCATGATGCTTCTTGTGTAAACAAACATCAGTGAAGCCTTGTGAAGGTTCATAAGAAGTTTTATGGCAACTTCTTAATATGGTGACACACTAGAGTAAATGAGGATTTTTTTCAGGTTCTCCCCTTGGGATGATTTTTCATTTCGTAAAAATATATAAAAGTATTGAATAATCTTACATGTATGCCAAAATTATCATTATTTCTACTGTGAAAAGGATATATTTTTATTATTTGTTGCCATTAGAAATTATTGAATGTTGACATTTTCTTTTTAGTTAGTGATTTGCTGCTTGATCTTGGATATGCTACAGGCACATTTATTGTCCATCTGCAATGTGCTTATCTGGGATATTTATTCATATAGCATATTTATAACAATACTATCTATTTTGTGCAATATTTGTTTTCCTTTATAATAATTATTTTATTGCCATTCAGCACTCAAAGGAAAAAAGGAAAGTTTAAAGCTTGCTCAGTCAACGTAATTTAATACAGAAATGTGTATTGTAAAAGTGTTTTGTAAAAGTGTTTTATAAAAGTGAGACTGTTCATGCTCACATTCTGATTCAGCAACAACTCCCACCCAGGTAGAAGATAAATGTAAGCCCATGCAATTCTTTGGCCACTCAACAAGAAGCAACATTATTATGCAGTATGAGTTTCCAAATTCCAACAGCACACTGCACCTTGTATTTTATTTTATCAACTAAATACATTTACACACATTTACCAAAGTTCACATAATTTCCATCAGCAAACTGAAAGCAAGAAATGACCGAACAATATTCATCAGAATTATCTGCTGAGTTTTCCCCTCAACCTCATCAGTGTCCCTTCCCACAAGATATGGATGGCTTTGATGGCTCTTTCATCGAGCACATATCCATATATGCTAATTTTTAATTCCCCTTTGATCAGCATTTAAGATCCTGAATATTTATTTGCTTCAGTCACTGTATTTTTTTAAAAACTTGTTTTTCTTCTGATTTGACCACCTGTTTGCTATTATGCTGAGTTCAGTGTAGGTCTCAGTGAAAACATTTCTAGTGTTGGCTGACCAAATGAACACTGGTTGTATAACAGCTGAAGTTTGATAGGTGCGGAAGATGAGCCTGTGGAAAATGTGGCAATGTGTTTTGCAGACCTAAAAAGAAAAAAAAAAAAAGACAAAACAGTGCTTTGTTCAAAAGCAGGCACTCTGTCAGGATTAGGATTATTATTTATAGTTTATTCTGATAGGCAATGTATGAATATTAAACATAAGACAAGCCCTTTGCCATAATCAAAGCAGAGAAGAGAGCCCAGAATGCAGCAGTGGGGCCACGCAGCATTTCAAGTTTTGGAAGAACTGAGTAGTTAAGAATGAAGCTAAGTAGGGACATAGAACTGAGCATAGAAAACAAAGCAAATAAAAGATAAAGGCATATGTGAAAAGACTGTCAGAGGATGGGAGGAAACAGGAGAAATTTGAAGCTAATAGTCTATTTGCTTAGTGAGAGAATCTAGTCAAAACCATGAAAGATTCAGCCAAAATCATCATCCCTTTTGTTTGTTTTATTAGGTTCTCTTTGTCAGTAAGTATGAGCAAATTTGCTAAACTGCTATACTGAAGAACAATATTTTCAGATACAGAAGCCTCATATATATCTGTTATACCTCCAAATGTGGGATAAATATGATCCAAGGGTGGAGCAAAGTTCCACAAAGAGAGAGGAGAAATTATACATTCCAGAAGTCTTTTAAAATATCGTAGTGGCATCTAGTGAGCAAAGCATCAGTTTCAATTGGGAAGAAATTCAAATGTGGTCTTGAACACTGAATTAGCTAGAAAAACAACTCAGATAAGTTAAAAACACCTCCAGCAATTAAAGGATGATTCACAGCTCTGACCAGAAACTACATCACATGAAAGATTAATGTGTAGGTTTCACCATAATAAAGAATGTTAGAAATGGAAACATTCCTGGACCACATTACTTCTGCTCAGCCAGCAAATTAAAATAAAGAAAAAAAGAAAAAGAGTAAAACAAACTCCATCTCCTCCAATTTCCAGTGGCTTATTTTAGTAACTTGTCTCTTCCTACATAGAGAAAGAGGACTGTATTTTCACAGATGGAAATAAGTGACTCTTGTGCCAGGATTTGGCAACTGCTGCCCCATATTGGAAGATCTGGGAACTCTAACTGCAGCATATTGTGCAAAATGTATATTATATACAGCATAGTTTGTCTTTTAACGCAGCAACATGTTCAAGTGAAGGGAACTGATTCACATAACAGTTTGGTGAAAATTCTACCACAGTGGCAAGTACTGGTTCAGACCTCTTTCTCAAAGCATCAACTTGTCAGTACAGATATTTGCATGATCTCAAAGCTGAACATGAAACACTGCAGTGAATCTGCAATCTTCCTGAGAATTTTTATCCATCCCTGGACATTTTGAGTCCTGAAGCTGCAGACCAACCCATTTCTACATGAATCTTTTAAATTATTCTTTGCTTATGTATTACAGCACACTGATTGAAAATGTGATTTTCAGTCCCACCATGCTGACCATATTATACAAGTGGGTGAATTTTAAAAAAAAGGCAAAGCAAAGGCAAAACAGGTGCCATAAGACAGCCCTGCTGCAAAGAAGTACAAAACTGCTGGCGGGGCTTAGGGCTTGCTTGAGATTCACATTGCAATTGTATTCCTTTCTGCAATAAATTGGAAGGATATCTGGAAAATAAAGAAATACAGTTGTGCCGTAGCAAAATAGTGTAAAGAAAATTTTAATGTGTGTTCTGTCAGTGATTCTCCTGGTATTTAACAAACAATTTATCAGCTGCCACTTACACACAGAGAATCCAAGACATACATCAGCTATTTCCTCAGGCTTATATCACAGAGTTTTGGCAAAGCTGGATTCAAGTCCCATGTCTGCTTTCTCCCTTTGTACATAGGCATGACAGTGGTTGACCTGGCAGCTGATCTAAACTACCCCTATTGAATCGTGATATTGATCATTTTTCTAGCTCTTAGTTATATGTTTTTCTTTCATTTACTGGGTCTCAGCCCTTTTTTCTCAGAGTGGGAGAAAAGAAAGCAAGAAATTAATGCAGAAAAAGAAAAGCGGGAAAACTCCAAACATATCAAGCTACCTTTCTGGTTTACATCACCAGATGTGTTATCATTTTACTGAAGCCCTGCCTGTGAAGGACTCCCTTTTCTTCCAACCCTGGAGCAATGACTGAAATTCTTACTTCATACTCTTCTATGAGTAGAGTGCACCTTTGGAAGATTTGGAATAGGTATTCTGGAACTTCTCATTTCATTTTGAAGAGATTGCAAAATATAGTTAATGAGGTTGTGCAAAGTAACAGAAGCTCCAACATTCCCCAGGTGAACATGGGACTGCAAACCTGGAAAACTGCAGACTTGCTAACATATTGCTAACATACTAGGTATAAAGTCTGTGCCTTAATGAGATTGTTAGGAATTTTTGTTACCACAAAAGATATTCTGAAAAGCTTAATGTCAGTGCTATGCAACTACAAAAAAAAACCCCATCTTCCTTTGGATTTATAAACCTGAGACTGTTAAGCAACGAGAAGGGAGTGATCCAACTGCTGTTATTCTCAACACTCTTAAGGCAAGTACTTGGCCACACTTGTGCCTGTACTTTGAGGAGGATATCAAATCCTGGAGTTCAAAGGAGGGTCACAGAAATGATACAGGGCCTGGAAAACAAGTCTTCTCAATCGAGGCTTAAGGAGAGCTGCTTATCAGAATAGCTCAAGCACAGACTACAGGCACACACGGGGAGAAGTTCTGCAAAATAAGAAGAAGCCTTTCAGCCTTTTTGGCAAGAACTTTGCAGGACTTGTTTTTCCAACACTAACAGCGAAATTCAATTCTTAAACATGGCAATTAGTGAAGATGGTTAAACATAGACAAAGTCAAGGACTATGGTATTGAGTTCCTAAGGTTGAAAGTAAATCTTTCTAATAAAATTTTTGTTCTCATTGAGCTTTAAGAAAAATTTCTTTGGCACAGGTAAGTATGTTGATATGAATGAAGAGGAAGTGAGAGGAAATTAAGCCAAATGGAAGTGCAGTCCTTTTAGATGTCCCAACTGATGGACCTGTATCTCCTACATCCCCTCACCTTGGGTACAGATGTAGATGTGGCACCTCCATGATCTGTGACACGTGTCATGCTCAGAGGCTTCAATCCTTCACATTAAAGCCAGGAAGATTTATGTAATTTCTGCTTTACATAGCATATTTCATTTTATTTTTTTACCCTGCTAATTTGTCCAAATTGCCACCCTTCTCTTACACAGCAGGGACAGACTGTAGCTGGGGCCTGGATGCTGACAGCAGGGATGGGCAGGGCAGGGTAGCTCTAGGGGAGGCTGGTCAAGGACAGTAAAGCCTGGCAGTGCCCTCAGGGCCCTGACATCAAGTCCAGCGGCAGTGTCCTGTGGCACTCCAACATGGACCCTTATGTGGCATGTGGCTTTTTCGATCCAGTCAATTCTATATCATTTCAGGGCACTCAGCAGTCTTACTGCACCTGACAAGGCCTACAAGAGAGCTGGAGAAGGACTTTTTACAAGGGCGTATAGTGACAGGACAATGGGTAATGGCTTCATACTGAAAGAAATTAGGTTTAGGTTAGCTTTTAGGAAGTAATTCTTTACTGTGAGGGTTGTGAGGAACTGGAATATGTTGACCAGAGGGACTGTGGGTGCCCCATGCCTGGAAGTGTTCAAGGTCAGGCTGTATGGGACTTCAAGAAACCTGGTCTATGGAAGATGTTCCTGCCCACAGCAGGGATTTAGAACTAGATGATCTTCAAGGTCCCTTCCAACCCAAACTGTTCTATGATTCTATGATTTTCTGTTTGTGCAGCTCCTCTTTTATGCAGCTTTGCTCCTGAGAATCAAAACATATTGTGCTACTGCTGTGAGGGAGCAGGTGAGATTGATGACGGTCAGCACTGGCAGGGCAAGGTCAAAGAATTCCTTGCCCTGCTCTTCTCCCTGTCTCTTTACACACACCTTTTATGTCCCACACAATGCAAGATATATTTTGAGCAATGACATAATTGAGCTAAAACCAGAAATTTTCTCTCCGGGTTAGTCAGAGCATGTCTACATAAACAGGTGAAGTGCAGTAGGGCTGGTAGCAACTCCTCCATGGATGCTTTTAGCATGGGCTGAATCCAATGTGATTCTGCCATTTTATAAAACAGTGTACATATGTAGCTGGTGCACAGCAGCAGTGATTAGTGACTGACTTGCTTGATTGCAGAAGTCATCAGGCGAACTTTGCAATGCAATTGTATTCAGACCAAGTAAAGAAATAAGAAATTTCATAGGCATCCCTGCCAGATGTTTATGGAGAGCCAAGAAAGAAACAGGATACTAAGCCCCTCCTGTACTAGTCAGAAACACAGATCCTGGCTGTGAAAAGCAGTGACTCTTTCCTCCATTTTTTTGGTAATGCAACCTGCTTGCTCTAAAAGGCTCTACCAGAGTCCCAGTACAATTAACTGAAAACCTTCTGAGCACACATGTCATCTCTCAGATCTGAAGTCATGCAGGTTGCAGGCCTCACTTTTCTTCCTTTAGACCAGAGAAACTGGACATGGCAAAGCTCAATTGAGTCACCCAGTTTGTGTTTGTGAACAGGAGGCAATAATCCAACAGTTATTGAAGGATGTTGAAACAGTAGGTGAGGAAGTATACTTACAGCTTTTTACCAGCTAGGCTTGTAGTTCAATGCCTTAGAAAGCCTCGAGCAGCCTAGAGAGACAGCACGGGCAATCTGGCATTTCAGTAGCTCTAAAAGCGGCAAAATGGTAGCTGCAAATCTAATGCCACCAGCAGAAGCAAAGAGGGAGAAACATAGCTTTTGGTTTGCCTAATTCCCGCAATTAGAAGCTTTCAAAAGAAACAGAAGCACACAGATATTCGCAGAAAGAGCTGCAAAGCCAAAGAGGGCAGGCCCCACCTTGGTCCTTTCTTTTATTCGGAGAAGGGGAAAGGGGCGGACTGGGGGCGGACCCAGGGTGACCGGCCAATCAGACACTGCTAAAGAGTTTGAGTTATATTTGGTTTTGCCCGAGCTTGGAACAAAGGGGTTCAGAGCACATGGCAGAGGCAAGTGTCTTGGGGAGGGGGAGGGGAAGCTCGGAACAGGCAGCAACAAATAGGGTGTAAATTATTTGATTGTGAAACCAGTGATGGTTTGTCAATTCTTAGGCCAGCTCTGTCCTAGTTTACAATGCCCAGGCAGGTCCAAAGCATGCCTGCTGATTGTTGACCCCAGTGGCCCATTTAGCTATTTAAACTAAAAATAAATTAAAATTATCAATAAATAAATAAATAGATGAAAAAATAATCTTTTTAAAAGCTACCAGTCTCTGAAATCTCAGCTTTAGCTTTTGCCTCAGGGAGTTGAAGCTGCCAAGGGAAATCCCATACAGGCCCCATCCACTGAGGCAAATTCCCAAACCCCTTAGACAACTGCAGATTTCCAGGACCTGTTTTGATTCTTCAAAGAGTACCTGAAGTCTCAGTAGTGTCCCTCTCTTTCCAGCCCAATGATACAGACCAATGAGTCTGATAGTATCCTGAGAGAACAACAATGCTTCGGCTTACTTAGCTCTTTGTTAAAGGGGTTTGTTAAAATAAAACATACATGAGAAAGTAACAACTAATAAAATAAACCAGATTTAAGTCCTTGTCGGCCAAACTGGTACAGTCCTCTTTTGTTAATTGGATACTTTTTCCAGGCTACTGTTGGGCATCATTCAAGTTTTTAATCTCTGTGCAAAATCAAATACTGTACCACATAAAGTGAATTACTTGGCAAAATGTGACAGTTTTCACAGTGGAAATACCCAAGTTATTTTAGTTTGGGTTTGCTTTTTTTTTAATCTAATGTTCTTTGTTTCTTTAATAGTCTACGAAGACAAAGCAAAGCAAAGGTCACAATTGAAGTGCCAAAGGGACTCATAATTTATAACTTTTTGAAAGCAACCACAGGGAGTCACAGGAAGATTGGAAATGGTGATATATAGAAAGATACATATAAATAACAGCATATGACAGGAGGTATCTCCTTAGGCTCCTACTTACCTTTTAATGTCTTTTATTCATTACTGCATAAAATGTGCACTCCTTAGAGCACTTCCCTCACTCTTACTACCATCATCAGCATAGGTTCCAGAAAATGTTAGCTGAAAGCCAGTAAAGAGGTCATAAGACACAAAAATTCCCCACTCTGTTCAAAGCACAGGATAACATTTTCATTAATAAACACCATTGTGTTTATTAAAAAGACTACTGAATAGTTTAATGATCCTACTTTCATCTCAATCTTTCAAGTTTTTCCTCCCTCTTTCCTTATCTTCATTTTGCACCCCACTTTTTTTTTTTAAAGCACAAGGAAACTTTTAGAGAATACCATTCAAACCAAAATTGTTGCTTTACAAAATCAATTTCATGGAATCAAAAGGGAAGATTTGAAAAGAAAAAGGTACAAAACACAGTATTTCATAGAAATCAAGTAAAGTTATCACTTTTCCCTTTATTTAATAGGGAAATCTTAATTTCTTTTCTCCACACTCAAGATTTCAACATTTCCAACTTCATAAGGAAAATAATGGGGGAAAACTAATGTGAGCAGAAAATTTCAAATAATTTTGTTCCTAAGTTCAAACATGGAGAAATATCACAGTGGCAGATAAGATCGGTGACCTACGATATTATTTATCACACTTCTGTACGTTATAGGGGTTTTCTTATTGTTAAGAACCAATGCTTCTTTGAGAAATAAGGGAGTGTTTTTAACCTAAGGACAGAATCACAAAGAAGCCTGCCAGTGTTAGCCTTTTCCAAAAAACAGTGGGTAGAATCAAGATTAGACTGCAGGACGAAACACAAAATGACAGCATGCTTTATTCCCAGCAGTTTAAATGCATGGAGATGACAGTATCTTCACAAATGTTTGAGTTAGATGGTGCTTCCAAGCCCAAGGTCAGAAACAGAAAAAAATTAAAGAATTATTTAGTCAGTGGAGCTAATATTCATATTCTTTGATATCATGACAGTTACCCACAGATATTCAAATTCCAGGATTGTGTAACATTTTCCATGGATTGTCGTTGTGGTTTCCAGCAACAACCACATTCACAGGAATCTCAAACAATGCTCCTGATGGAGACCTGTGGTGGACAGAATCTACTGACTACTACCAAGTCACTTTCTAGTTTTAGTTTCTGAAGTATGTATTTCACTTTTCAGCAGATTGCAGGGTAGATTGGCACCAACAAAGCTGATAATTTAGTTCACTGATTGGAAATATTTGGAGTATACGGAATTCTATGGGTGCCCAACAAGACAAGAAACCAAAAGGGAAATTTAGGAAGACTATAGGAAATGACATTTCAGCAGACACTTAACCCTAGGAAAGAGAAGTTACTACAGCATTATGCTGGGATTCAGGGAATCCCCAGTTTAATTCCAGCCACTTATCTGTCAAACAACTGTTTTGATTGTCTAAGCTCCCTGATCTAAAAACTAGATCACAGAATAGGATATTTCTGTAAAGTGTTTTGAGATTTTAAAGTGAATATTCAGCATAAAGACTTACTTCTGTTATAGACAAAGCCATTAGACATGAAATTTAGTCTATGCATAAATCAATCACAGTTTGCCAAACTTGCAGGGTTTTTTAATTTGAAATTTACTGTTTATGGAACAATGCTGTATTTGTAAGGTGGCTGAACAAGAACTTTTTCTGTGGTGTGTAATTTCTATTGTTCACTCCTATTTATTGTAAAGGAAATAGATCATGTTGTACCAGGACCAAAGGTGGTATTAGCTAGTAGATGCCTTTGCAATTGAAGTAATAAATTATCAAGTTTTTACATCACCTTTACTAAACAGGCAACTCTATATTCATAAGCTGAACAAATGAAGCATTGTTTCAGAGGAGAGATTCTGATTCAGAAAGGATTCCAAATTTCATCAGAACTGATAAAAGAAACACTTCCCCCTTTTACTGCATGATAATATACAATTACACAGACAAAAAGCACACAGACTGAGATATTTCCACTAGGTTATTGACCAGAAATAATTGGGAAGTGGCTGGGACATCTATATTTATACTGTCACCATCCCTGTACATTTCATCTTAAAATACATGCTTCCATTTGTATCTTATTTAGACCCCTTAGCAGGGCAGTAGATGCAAAAAAAAGTCCTGAATTAAATCTGCTACCGTTTACACACTGACTATGATTCTTTTTTACTCTCACTCTTTGGCCTATGTCATTTTATTTCCATGCAAAGAATTTGGCCCTTTGGCAGATTAGAGAGAATCCAAAGGACTAACCTTTTCGTGTTGGGAAACAGCTAACGTTCCTGCCAGTGAGTTAAAGCTGGAGTATCCCTTTGTCATGGCCAAATTTATGACATGGATCACAAACTATAAAAAGCTGTGTTGCATCCTGCCATTAAGGAGAATTAATATTTTCAGTGGTATGTTAACCAAAGTTTTTCCAGTGTCTTTCGTTAAAAGCAGATTGTTGACTTTTCATCCTGGTGTGCCAAACATTTTCACTGAAGCCCTAACAAGACTTTCATCTTAGAACCATTATTTCTTAATGGACTTGGATAGGGGCAGTGTACGGGAATGGATTTCCTTTTCAGCTCAGTGCAATGGCCTTTCATTAGTGTGCTGGGTCTTGGAGAACCATTACACATGCAAACATTTAAAGTATTTCCAGGGTAACTACTTTTCTTTCCTGAAATGCAATTCATGTTTTATCTATTATATTTAAGGAATATTTGGTCACATTTCACCTTTCAAGTATCTCTACTATGATTGCTTCTCATTCTGCTGTATAGTAAAAGTCATAATGAATGAGATCATGCACAAAAACATTTTTTATGGAGTGGATTTTCTAGAACTTTCCCCTCATCTTGGGCAATAAATCTGTCTCTGAAAACCACGAAGCCCAAATGCTGACCATTTGACAAGAATACAGTATGACGACATCACTCACTGCTTATTTCTTATTATTGGGTAGATAATAGCATTCTTACTTGGCAAATAAAAAGGTAATCTGCTGTTTGCCCTTTCAGTGCTTCTATTTTTAATGATGTTTCTATTCATTCCTGTTTTCCTACTGGCATTGCCCTAATATATGTCACCAAACAGAACTCACTAGCTTTGTAGGAATGTGGGTTTTGTTTTTTCCAAGCTGACACATGCAGTGTCAACTGCTTTCAGAAGTGGTCCATGCCTCCTGTTAAGCCCTCTCATTCCTAATGTGTACTTCTAAAGATTCCTTAACAGTTACATACACAGATGCAGTTTTGGAAACTTTGAACCTTTGACGGTATTTTGAATCACGGCCTTATTGGCAGCAAATGAACTCAAAAGTAACAATCTTGGAGTGTGATACCACCAGTTCTAAGAAGCTGTGTAATATTTATATGTCTTCATTCAGACTTTATATCAAATGTAACAGGCTTTGCAACCTTCATTAAGATAAGCTGGCACCCAGAGGTTACCATATGTTCCTCTTTTTAGGCTAGAATTTAACTGCAGATGTACATTTATTTTTCCACTCTACGGTCCTCCCTGAACTGTTCTTACTGCAAAGCTAATGAAACCATTGCTTTAATCCCTGCTGGCCTTCAGGGTACATCATATGGTCCTTACTATTTAAGAATTCTTTTTTGTGTGCTTTTTATTTCCTTACTTCTGCAGTATTTATAACATTCCGGTTCAAGAGGCTTTGCTTTTTCTATGGGCGTCAGGAAAATAAAACATTCAGCATCACACTGAAGGTGGAACTGAAGCCAAGCTGCCTAAGTCAGATGCAGAACAGTTCTTCCTCCACCCTTTCCCATTTGCCCAGCATCTTCTCAATTAGTGGAGCTGTACAGGACGGCCTTCATTAACAGGCTTGTCAGACATTTTTAAGCTGGTCTGCTCACCATTCAAATCCAAAGACCCTTCTTGTATTCCAGCAATTGTTTATTTAGAAAACACAGTTACTATATACTTCCAAATACTGAACTCAAGGCTATTAAGGCTCTGCAATAGACACTAGCAACCTTCTTTATAGCAGATTAATTAATCTAAATTTCTATTATTTCTCTTTCTGCATTGTAGTGCTTCCACATTTTCTTCAGGCCTGATCTACCCATTTGAATTAGTGAAAGCATCCCATATTTGATGGGTGATTTTTAATGAATTTTTTAATAAGAAATACACCTCAAATCATTTGAACTATGGACCCCTTTCGACTGCCTTGAGTCACCCATGTAACATTTAGTCAAAAGAGCAAGTGTAGGGCATGCTGGAGGCTTTAAGACCTTCAGAACAAAAAGGCTAGAGATTTGGCCCCATATTCTTCGTTCCCTTTCTGCAGTGCACCGAATTCCTTGGTGCTTGATACTAGTCTATAAGATTAGACTTTTATACTATGTTTTATACTTCAGCAAATCCCACTGAACTCATTCTGGTTTATGCTTCTTCTTAGAGGAGACTATTACATGTAAGCTGAATCTCTTAACTATATCAAATCCAATATAAACACCCTCTTTATAAGACACACCTCACTCTAATGCTCAGTGTGGAACTCCTAACAAAAATTATAAATGGAGTGCTTTGTTCAGGAATTTAACTCTTTAATTTCTGATCTCAAATCACAATGCTTAAGCTGTTTTTATTTTTCACTTGAAAATAAATATTAAGGGAAGTTGTAACTTAACCCATATGATGTGTTTGAGGAAATCTGGGAGAAGATTTTAACAAGAGAAGAAAACTAAGGATGTGACTTCGCCAAAATTTTGAGGTTTTTCATCTCACTTTTTGGAGGGGTGTCTGGGAAGGAGTGGGGGGAGGGGAACGTGCTAAAACTTTGCTAATTGTTGGAGAATTCAAACCTGTTTTCATTTATTTTAAATTATTACATAATGGAAGTGGGACGCTATAATTCAACCCAAATGGACGACTTCAATAAGCGGGTGGAAATGATTCAGTACATTAAAGAGAAGCTGTTTCAATAACAAATCTTTATTATAATCAGGAGTGAAGTGGTTAATTTAAGTTTTTACTGAAAAACAGGCTGGCAAAAATGTTTCCAGGGATGTGGGGATTTTTTTCCTTTTACTCAGTAGGGGTTTGGAGAGGAGGTTTGGAAGGGAAGGAGGGCTTTGGTTCCAGGATCCCCGCATTCCCACGAGTTCCATTAAGGAAGGGGGAAGGGCTTCCTGCTGAGGCAGCCATCTGCAGCTTTCTGTGAACAGCAGGAACCAAAGGCCTGGTAAAAGGAGAGTAAACCCAGGGTGACAATTTTGTCTGCAGCCAAAGTCAGAATGTGGCTGATTTTTTTATTATTAGTCATGTTGTTACTACTATTATTATTAAGGAGGAGGGAGGGTTTCTCTGGCAGAATTAGCAGGTCTATAATGGAATATTAATTACAAGCAAACAATAGGGTTACAGGCAGAAAAGTGTCTAGCACAAACACACCCTGACAGCCTCTCCTGGAATGTGCCATCGACAGCAAGCTGGGATTGTCATCATCCAAGCTACTGTCGCTCTGCTACAAACGATCTGAACTCCATGGATGCATGTCTGACGTCCCTTAAGTTATTGCTTTCTAGGCTAGAGTAAATTAGACCTGGATTTTTTTAAAGTGCTGTCACTTAATATCTATTTTATTAAGGTTATGTTTATGCCCATAATTTGAGGGTAACACATCTGTTATTTCCTCTACTGCCTGGCTTTGGTGAGCATTGCCTATGGAAAGTAACAAAGAGTGACACTGGAAAAAATAACAAGGGTGTTTTAACTTCCAACATCTGGAGAAAACAATATTAAGGAAACAGGAACAAATAGGCACGGTAGCCTACAAAGCAAAAGTCCACTTTGTAACAACAGTACATAGTTTATACAGTACAGTAGATTTTTATGATTTTAGTCTGGGCAAGCTAATATAAAAAATAAGGTTGAAAAATCTCATTAAAGAAGCAGCAGTTCCAGCTCTTTTTTAGGTCATCCTAATGCCAAAACCCCAGGTACAAAGGGAGAGAAAAAAAAAAGGTACTAATATCCCTTCCAGAAAAGACTTTCAAAATTCCATCTCAAAAGCTTCCTGTTATGTAGTTTTCTATAAAGTTTTATCACTGCTACATATATGTCCCTGGCTGCTACCTACACGGATGCAGAAAATTCTACTGTGTCATATGGAACTTTGAAACTGAATTAAGCATTCCTGTGGAGTGATAAAAATCAAGATTAAGGGACCAGTGGTAGTTTTTTGAGACAAAAAAATAGTCAATTATAAAACTGTTAATATTTGCAGTCACATCATTGAATATAAAAAAAAAATCAGAAAATATATCAAATAATCCTTTAGGGAAAGAGATGCATTTACCATAAAAATATCTGCCTGAAAATACCACATTTCAATACTAATTTTCTCTTTTTAAATTTGATAGATTTATTTTACAATGTACATTCCTAAACCCTCCCATTTGTTGTCTGAATTCCTGTTTGTGACCTTCGAATTCCAAATTTATTATGTCATCCTCTGCCTTTTTTTCCAAGGGCATTGTATTAGAAAATGAAAACAGTATGAAAATACTTCCCTGTCCCTGCACACCCTCTTCTTTTCTCCTGTTAACAAGTATTGCCTTAGAAAATTTTGGTTTTTAAATGAAAGGGTAGCTTATACTTACAATACTTTTACAAAATACAAGGTCTAGCTTTGTTTCACAAACATTAAGGGATGGGTGTAGCAGAAGCTGCTCATTTCTAGCTACTGTTTTGGGGTATAGAGATTTCTGCCTTCATTTAATTTTTCCTTTTTGTTTTTAAGGAAACAACAGATAAGACTGTTGCAAGACTTCCTGCCTTTCTTCTTTTGACTTTCAAAAAGGAGGATTCTGCTTTCAGTGGCACGTGATTATTTTAGCAGTTTTCCTCATATAAAGGCTACACAAAAGCAAAGACTGTTTCTCCTGCCAGTAATGAGAAGTAGATAGGTGGTGGTTAAGAACAAATGCCTGTAATGGCTGGACCATTGCTTGTGACAGCAAAAGTCAGAGGAAGTCATTACACACCTAAACAGTAGATGTCCTTTTTGGTTCTCAGTATGCATGCCTGGGTCAGTAAAGCACTCCTGCATTGGAATAGGTTTGGTTTCCATGCAAAGCTAAAGCTACTTTTCTGAGAAGGTTTTCTGTCTGGATGCATGAAAGTGACTCCAGGCACAGGTGAAATTACTCCAGCTCCTGGCTGAATATCCCAACCAAGCTGCAAGATGACAGGTTGCAGTGCAAGAGAAATTCAGTCATGAGAAATTCCACTTACAAATGATAGCTGATTAAAACCTTAGTGCAATGTGAAATCTGACATAATGAATGGAAGTCTAACCCTGAAAATCCTCATTTTAATAGGTATTACAAATGCTCAACACCTTACAGGATTAAGTTCAATGTCAACTTTAAACACAGTTTTTCCTTCACAAGTACTAATCTTTCTAAAGAAACTTTAGGATCCAAACCCACAAAAATCAACTTAAAAAATTTTTGTCTGCTGTTAACACTACCAACTTAGACCATAAGGTGTGTACACTCCCAAGAAGAATACAAGAACCTATTTCTAACTTCAAATCATAAAACATTGTTTTCTTCAGATGAGGCTGTACATGTAAATCCATTTCCCAAAGCTGAAATAAAACTGCTAAAGCAACATAGGCATGATACCATTTTATAATAAAAGCTCAAAAACCCTCAAAAAACCCCAAACGGCTACGTACAACTTTGCCTCAATAACTTTGCTTTTTAAAAGGTCTCACAGCCAACATGATTATTTTGAAGGAAGATGGTTTTCCTACTTTTCTTCCTGAAGCTGTTAACCCATGTTTGGAGTTTTCCTTCTGGACACCAGACACTCTCACAGAATTTAAGATATTTAATGTCAAAATGTCGATCTTTTTCTTGCATATGTTTATAAAAGCTTCATCTGTGATTGCTCCATATCACCTGCTGCAGGAAACACCTTAAGTTTCAGTGGATTGAAAACACAGTAGGCATTATTGATGAAAGGTACAACATCTGTTTAAATGGCATCTAGGGTTTTTCAGTTGGTTAATAGTTTAATAGCTTTAGCTATCAGAGAAATGCAGTACCTATGGGTAGCACCTCTGAAAAACATGCAGGCATAGTATATGCATTCATAAATGAGTAAAATTTATCACTGAATATACGGGTCTCAGGAGAACTCTTTATCACTTAAGTCCTCAAAGTAAGGCTCCAGTGGGATTTGAAAAATGTGTGGGCTTTTTTCCAGCCCTGTGAGGTGAATTATACCTAGTGAAACTACAGATATGCTTGTGCAGACAGGTGCAAGCAGTTCCCTCAATTCCTCTGTGTCTCTGGCCCCAGCCGGCTACAACCCAGCTTCAACCCAAAAGCTACACAAGCACGTTTCTCTGAGATGTACAGTTATTGGCTTGGGCCCTGTCAGCCTTCAAACATGCTAGCTAAGAATCTACGAAATAGTTCCTGAAGTGAGCTTTTAGTTAAAGCTGTTTAGTATGCAGAACACTTAGAAATAAAATTGAAGTAATGACATCTTTCTTAATTCCTTCAAACATTAAAAAAACAAACATACAAACAACAGGTAAAGCAATACAAATGTCCTAAAAATTTATTACAGAAACACAGATAATCCACAAGGGTCATTGAAGTCCAACTCCTAGCCCTGCACAGGACACCCCAAGAATTCCATCATGTGCCTGAGAGCATTGTCTAAACCCTTCTTGAACTCTGTCAGGTTGGTGCTGTGACCACTAACTGGGGAGCCCATTCCAGTGCCCAACCACCCTCTGGGTGAAAAACATTTTCCTGATATCTAGTGAAAACCTTCCCTAACATAGTTTCATGCCACTCTCTTGTGTCCTGTCCCTGATCACTGGGCAGAAAAGATCAAAACTATTCACTGAGCATTATGCCACAATTTTTAAAAATATGGACTGAATCTGCAAAACAAATTAGGTCAAGAGACCAGTATTTTTTTTAAATTCTGTTATCCTTCCTCATTTATAATACATGCCATAAAATGAAGTGGAAGAAGTAAATGAAGCAGAGAACACTTAACAGCTTTATTGACAGTTTTTGTACTACCAAACAAACTATCCTGCATTTTTTTATATATATACTGGGAATTTACCATTTCAAATACTACCCAATGACCCTAGTTCAGTAAAGTACATAAACATGCCTTTAACCATTTTCTGAATGTGTAGAATAAAGCAAAATCTTAAATTAAAGCATATGCTTAAGTCCTGAGCTAAATGGGAACATTAATGTTCACATAAATTGCAGTTGCAAGGCAAGCAATTGTTCTACAAATTACTCTGAAATTCTTCTAAAAGATATCACAGAAATCTGAGTAATTCATAATACTACAAATTCAACAGGAAGACCAATATCTGTCAACTGGTGTTTGGAGCAAGCTATTGATTCCAAGTGGAGCAAGGTTAAAATGTTATAACAACATGATCTGGCATGATTTTTCAAAAACTTACAAGCAGGGGAAATGCACCAGGGAATGCACCCAGGGAGCATTAGGCCATGCTTCTGAGAAGGCTGGATTTAAGGGTAGAACTCTGAGGAAATCACAAAGAAAAAAGTCATATGTCTTTCAGTCCCCAAGGATCTGCTTATAAATTTATAGCCAAGGATGTGAACCTCTAGGTTACTTGTGCTTCAGATCTGTAAGAAACTTTTCCTTATTAACTCTTCCACACCGCAGATAACACTCCTCTTCATAAACTAGCTCTCTGTTCTTTCTATCAAATGTATAGCAAATAAAATAATTATTTTTAAAAAGAGAGAGAAAATCAGTCTTTATTCACCACAAGGAGGAAGGAATAGAGTCAAAACAACTTCATTCCCCTTTGTTTTCCCATCTGATTTTGAAAGAAAATGAGATAAGCTAAGGAAAAAGAACACTGAAAGATTTCTCAGCTGAATCTCATAGGCTCAGCACTAATCAAGGAGGATTTGCAAGAGCTGTGACAGATGTGAAGGAACTGTACAGTCCAAAAGAAATGGAAAATATTTACTAACCCAAAGACTGGTGTCCACTAGTGTTTTTAACAAAGACACAATGTCTCCTTTCTCATGTTCCAGTGTGATAAAAACTCATTTATGGAATAAACCACAAGAAAGGTAGGGGTCATTACTTCTGTGTTTGTATTAGACCTGGCTTCTTCTTAATTTTAACATATGAACCCTGAAACAAATATCCATTTCCTTTGTACCATGGGAAGACGAAGCCTTTTCAAGCACAAAAAGTAATTGAAAAAAGATATTTTCTGGTTTTAATAAGAACTAAGCCAACATGATATAAAAACCCTCTATGTTTTGCAACACCTGTCACAACTTCAAAGAACGTGAGAAGTGGCTATTGCAAAAAATAACAGGTGTCTAGGTTGGAGATGTGAGGTCCAATATGTGACAGAAGCACAGCAATTCAAGCAATTGCTGTTAATAGAACACACAACCCAAACTTCCCTCAAAAAGAAAAATAGAAAAAGCCCCTTATGACCCACAAGTCAGAGTGGATATTTTTAAAACTCTACATGTTCATATTATCTCATAAGTAATATATCATTGAAATATGCAAAGGGATTCAAAAATAGATTGGAACAAAACTGTGGTTAAGAAACCAAGCATTCAGGGCCAGGAAAGAGAGAAATAAATACTGGTGTTTTAAATACAGCCTTGCAAATGTTGATAACTGATAAAAAAATGCAAAATGGCTCATCAGCTAAATACTGATAGAGATTGCACGACCTGGGAAGGATTTGGTGTCAGACAATTAATTTTCCTGGTCATGAGGACTGTAAGATATGCAAAAGCATTTAAACTGATAGATCTCTGATACAATCCTGAAAACCGAATAGAGTCCTCCAGTTACTCCAAACGAGAACATAGCTAGTGAGAGAAACATGGGAGGTATTACAGAACTGATCCTAAAAACAAATTACAAGTTAACTGCAATTTGCATACAAGGTCCTGCCTTTCAACACACTACAGATCAAGGGACCATAGCTGAAATCCCAGGATGGGTTATTTATTATAATTTGTTTATGATTTCATAATTTTTAGTGTACTGTCACTAAATCTCTGCTAAAAGCAGACATTAAAAAATTTAAGGGCTTAACAATATAAAATTTCCTTTTTTTTCTTTTCAACTACCCAAGAGGGACAGAGAGAGTAACATCCGATTAGTAAGCGCGCTTCCTCTGTGATGCTAGCTGTGAAATATGTAGCTGGCCCAGTTTATTAACAAGGAGTATGTGCATGAAGCATAAAAACACACTGGATTGTTTGGAACATAGCAACGGGCTGGGTTACAGGGTCGTCCCTCACTGCTACCTAATCCAGCTTATTGAGGGTTCTTCATGGTCTGGGCCCCCTGAGGAGATGTCATGGTGACTCATGACAACCCCATATCCGGTGTGTTCGCCATCATGCTATGGTGTATGGGAATACAACAGCTCTTGCTTTAGAGATAGGCAGATGTGCATTGGATGTGGGGCTTTCAGGAGGGGTTAAGTGATTTGGACATTTTCTGTCATTTGTTATTACTGCACCTGGGGAGCCAATCTAATAGTAAAGCAAAGTCCCTGAGATGCTTTGGAGATCCTGGGCCTGAATTTCAAAAAGTAATTGTTCTTAATTATAAGAGTGAAGAGTGTGAATCTCTTCAGCAGATAACAACTGTTTGCTTCCCATGGTTAAGGAAACAACCAAAACAGTGTTTAGTACCAGTTAAAAACCACAAAGGGTACATCTAGAATTAAGGTAGTTTCTTACTATTTTTAATGAGACACCTTTTTCTCCTTCAGTGCTATACCTGCATCTCTTAACATAACTCTTTTCAGTTATCACCTTATTTGAGAGAAAATTGTAATGATCCTAGTTTGTTCTGAATGTATTTCTTCAGATTGTTGGAATCTTATTTTGGGAAAAATGATTGAGGGCATTCATTGGTTTTTTTCTGTCTTACAGGTGGTACAACATTGATTGCCAGCTGGATGAATGCAAGTAGAAAGTCTTCCTAAGGTGTTAGAATCCTGCCAGATGTTTTGCTTTTCTTGTTCCATGCAGCTTAGAGCAACAACATTCCAGACAATGCTTTTTACTGAATAGACAGTGCAGGATGCTCTCTCAGAACTTAGGGCTGTGCTCAAATTACCCAATTAATTTTATTGTCAGATGCTGAGAACTTAAGGCTGCACTAAATTAATAAAAATAAGTTTTGATTCAAATGTTTAACTGACAACAAAAAAAAACCCAACTTTGAAACCCATATCTGAGTCAAGGTAGAGAGAATTTTATCAGTATTCTGCAGCATGCATTGAAATTCTAAAAGTAGTTTTTTATCTAGGTCTTATTTAATGTAATTTAGAAATCCAAATGTTCTATAAATGCAGAAAGAGTACAGACAACTGCATATTTGTTAAGAAACAGTGGTCAAAATCTCCCCGGTTCCTTCAAAACCCCCAGTCAGTGTTTTTCTTTGAAGTTATGTTCCATGATTCAAGCTCTTGAGAATTTAAGTTCTTTGCTTCTTTGCTGGCTTAGCCAGCTCAGTCAGGTCTTTGTCAGCAGCTGGGAAGGGTTGCACGTACATAGCTACCAGTTCATTTAGGACCGAACTCTGATACATTTATTCATGATGGGCAGGAATTTACCCTCCCTGCATTAGTTTTAATAGGAATTCATTGGGAGAAAATGCTGCAGAAGTCCAGTGCTTAGTTGACAAATTGATACATTTACCAAATACCAAACAGGATTGGAGTCTGTAAAATGCAACTCCAAAACAAAAGTTTCGGGTTTCATTGCAGTAGCCAAGAAGGTAACATTTCCTGATCTCTTGAGAGGAATTCTTGGCATCGTTTGCAACTTTAGCTTTTTACCTAATAGTACCCTAGAAACTGTAAAATATTCCAATTTTAATGAACACAAAAAATAGAGTTATGACAAGGGGATAACTGAACACTAGCTCTCCTCTCAGCAGAGAAATACATCTTGTATTTCTATTTTCCTTCATTAAAGACTTCCTAACAATCTTTTCTTTCTCTTTCTCTCATGTGTATAAAGAGGAAGATAGACATAAAGAGAAACATTTTACAGAAGAATCGTTTGACCCGGGCTCCTCCACAGACCTCAGTGAACCTCCCTGGCAATGAAACACAGAGAGGAAACAGGTGTGGGAATGAGCCACGCACACACTTCCCTCAACAGTGGCCACAAAATTCAGACACAACAGCTAAATCCACTCCTGCAGAAGCAATGTCTGTGACATAAATTCAATTAGCTTTGTGTTAGAATGGCAACAGTGGAGGAACCATTTTGAAAAATAGGAGTAGCGGAGAGTATTTCTCTAAGACATGTCTAGGGGAAGAAAATAAGTAAAAGCTTTCAGAATTGAAGAATACTACCTGATAATTCTGTACCTACTCAATAAGTGGTATCTCATTGCAGCATCTACTGCAGAACACCTTTGATGTTGTATGTTTGTCAGTCTTCACAGAGGTGCTAAACTCTTAGTTGTGTTCATCTGTAAATTATAGAATGCTTTAAGGATCTTTGATCTGTTGCATATTTGCAGAGCATCTATCAGAATGCAGCCTTGCTTCAAGCCTGAGTTTACAAATAATGACAAAAGTCAATCTATAGCTTTGCTTGTGGTCACTGATTCCTAATTTTTCATTAGCAGATCACAAACAGAAGGGTTTCACTTCCATATAATTCATAAAATGATAACATTTTATATTAGAATTGTGATTTTTCAAAAATATTTACCTACAGCTTTCTCTTCTCATGCAGACTGAAACAATGTGCAATATGTTTGCTTTCTAGTTATTCTAATGATTGTGTAAAATTTTTTGCTTTAGACACCAAGCAAGTTTTTATCAGTGATAGTGTTTTTGTCTTGTTCAGTGTGCTTCTTTAAGTGGTATACAGATACATTATCTTCACCTTTCACTGAAAATCATCCCCATCACCTATGAATTATAACTCCTACAAAATGTACGTTCTTTTTGCTTTGCTGAGATTGACTCAGGCACACACTACAATTTTTAAAATTGGAAAGGAGATGGACCTTCTACGCAGATGGTGGTTTCTAAGACATAACAAATTAACTGATCAAACTGTGTAATATTCTCTGCATCACAGAGTTCATTCCCTACATGATGATATTCATCACCCACCCTCTTCCTTCCTCCACAGACTCTCAGAAGATTCACACTATATCCATTTCCAGCACTCCTCTCAGATTCCCCAGGCAAATGCCAATCAAAGCTTCCTTTGTTGGTGATATGTACATTCCTTCATGAGCTATAAAGGGTAAGTATGTCCCAACTTTCTTCAGGCTATCATAGCCACGTGCAATATTATTGTCCCATAGTTTATCTTACCATACCCTAGAGAAATCTCATCATCCTGTTTTCTTTATATGGGCTACAGATGTCTTAGCCAAGCTTCCTCACCACTGAGTCACCGACCAGGATTGTTTACGTCTTCATAATGAGTCACCTTCACGATTTGGCTCATTGTCAATACTTGTGCTGATGGCTTCAGCCAGTCTCTGCTTTGTCTCATTCTCCTTCATCTTGTCAGTGTAGTTGTACCTGTTGGGAGTAAAAACACAAAATGGCTCCCTCCTACTTTTCCTTTTCCTTTATGTATGCTACTTCATGTTCACTGATGTCACTTTCTATCTCTAGATTGACTGCTGTTCCAAAACTTTGACTTTCATGTTGTTCCAAGTTCCTGTGCCATAGGAAATCCAATTCAAAATTCCTTTTTTGCATCCAAGAATATCAGTTGATGTGCAAAATCTTTATGTGCCATATCTTTGGTCAAATGTCAAACTGCATTCAATATGTGTCTTTCATCCTCTTCATTTATAAATAGGGATATTGTGAATATTGTAAATATCTAGGATGCTTTAGAAGTCATGTTGCCTTTTCCTGTATGGTATCTTTTCACTTGCTGGAATGTGTAAATGACTAAGAATTCTGCTGGCCAAGAACTTTCCTTTTTGCACTATCTATTGCCTTAGAGGTTCATTTTATGAAGGTTCTGTATTTATTAGTTCTTTCCTTTTCTAATCACTATGTTTAGTATGTCCACTCAGCACCTAACTCCCCCTTAGATCTAAACTCCCTGCAATCAGGGATTGGCTGGACTCCCAGAGTTAGCCAGTCTCATTTTCTGTTTCACCTTCAGGCTTTCTTGTGCTACTTCAGAGCTATTATAATTATGTTTGCAAAACAGCACAGATATTTTAACATTTTCATTGTATCATTATTTCCTAAATTTACACTGCAAATATGTTTTTTTATTAATTCCTTTCATAAAAAAAAAAATTAAAAAATAAAGTACTTGTTAAGTTTCCTTTAGGAACCTTTCACAATTCCAGTTCACAATGCACAAGAGGCATTTGCTTTGCTGCATAAAAAACCTTACAGCAACTGAATTGGGGTGAGAGGTAAAATATTGCCACGAATTAGAACAGGCTAAGAAACCAAAAACAAAGTGTCATAATTAATAATCAATTTTCAGGGAAAAGGTTAACAGGAAGATGACCAGAACTGAAACCAGTTTGCCAGGTTGGGGGTGGGAAGGTTGTGGTGAGTGGTGGTGTAGAATGTAAAGATGTGAATAAAAACATTATTGTATTTAATTATTATTAACAATATAAATAAATCATACCTAAGCTTTTTGCATCTTAATCCATGGAAATCTCACCCTAAAAAGTCCTTTAAGGATTTGGCTAGTAACTTCCAACATAAGCCCTATTTTCATTCAAAACCACAACTTTTGGGGATAGAAACATGGCCTTATCTTGTTTTTTAAAACCAAAGCAGTTGTGTGAAGGACAGAATATCTTTGAAGATCTCCAAATTCTGTGTATACAAGACACAGATATTCTAAAACGTAAATGAATTCTTTAATTCTTCGACTTTATTTACTGATCTTACCTACAGTTTCTTTGACATGACCCAGATGTCATTAATAAGACCCACCTATCCACCCAGAAAAAGGGGTTCGTGTCCTTTAGTACCAGTTCAGATTAATGGCCAGCCCTATTATCCTGTTTATTTTTAAATCAATCTGGATAAACAAATCCTTCCATTTGTCATTATTGTTTCTCTTTCTGTAATTAATCCTCTGAGAAGTTACAAATTAAACAGCACTTACTCAGCCAAAATGGAAACTTCGTATAGTAGTTTCTTTCATAAAGCACAAATCAAATATAAATTCACATTTTTTGAATATGGAAATACTTGTAGTGATGAAAGTTATACTTAGCACATGTGGAATGTGTGCTTTGTTTTTTTAAATAACAGTGATGCCAGTGAACTTCAAGATGATGAAGTTTAATGGGCCCTGGAACCTGCTCAGATCCAGCTGCCTCAATCCAAATGCTAATGTTGAACTGCAAGCAGGGAAACTCAGATCTGAAAGACTCATTGCCCTAGTGGGAAATGCTATTTGTGCCAGTGAGAGGAGCTGCTGGATGGTTTATGTGACTGAAGGATTAAGAACATTGGCCCACATGAGGTGCATTTTCACTGCAGACAGGATTCCACTATGAAGCTCTCCCTGATACTACGACCATTTCTAGATGAGGCCAAGAATAGTGCTGCTTGTATTGCTTGGGATGCCTGAGGTATTAATAAAGAGAGCAATAGACACTGTGCTGGATTCCAGAGGTGAAGAATGATGTAATAAGAATTTTTTGTTTTCAGATGCTGGACCTAATTTTGATGCTTTTCCATGTGTGGTTCTGGGTAAGAGACCTGAAGCTGTGACCAACTAGCTGTTTGTACACTCTGACAGACATGACCATAAAACAAAGCAGACTCATTATGAGTGTGACAGAGCCAATATCACAAATTCTGGAGGTTTTCTACTAAGCTGCCATTCAGTGATGCACTCCTGCCTTAAAAGAACTCTCAACAACCAACCAACAGCAACAAAAAATTGTATTCAGATTAAGGAAAACCCAGTTTACCCTGGACTTGGCTACTGTGACAGTAGAGGAGAAGATAGTCTCAGTCTTGCAGTTTAGTCAAGTGTTATGCTATCCATCAAAATCTGGGATGATACATGACCAAAATATGGAACATCTGTATATTGTTGAGAGTCTCAGCATAATTTTTAATTAGAAGATGTGTTTTGAATGTTTTCTTACTGCTAAATAAACCAGACATTTTAAAAACACAAACCCCAAATTATTTATGGGCAAACCGATGAAATCCCTATTCCAAAACCACAACTACCCCAGCCATGAATGCTGACCTCACATCTGCTGCTACAACTAATAGGAACTACTTAAGCTAGGCATAATTAAGAAGATAAGAAGTATGTTAATGGATTTTTCAATTCTTTTGCTAGATATCTGCCAGGGAGAAAGATGCTGATCCTGATTCTCTCATTGGGTCTAGTAAACAGTGCAATGACTAAATAAAGCATATGTTAGCATGAAGCCCAATGCACAAAAATGGAGATAACATAAAAATGGATAAAGTAGTACGCAATATTGAAACAAAGGTCTGGGAGGAATTGGCATTATGAATAATTTCACAAGGGATTGATTTTGTTACTATTTTGATTTATGCTCTGGGTCTAGAACATGGGAGCTCACTGATGGCAATCCAAAGAGGCATACATAAACATACAAGAGGACAAGGAAACACACTGAAAGAACTGAATATTTGTGAATTGAAATGAGATTACACTCAGTAGTGAAAATGCCAAAACTTGCATTGAAGGCTAAGAACTAAAACTCTCATTTGGAAAAGATTCAGTAAAGTTGCTCTGGAATTACCAGATGACTGCAGGAGGCTACAAAAGCAGTGTTTTTTTAAGATGACACTAGAGGAAAAGTAGCAAATTCTTAGTGTCCAGTTGTGCAAGGTTTGGGAGGCCTTGTCTGCAATACTACATATAGCTTTTCTTCAAGGAAAATGAATTTATCACTAGCACAGGTACAGAAATGAGTTACTAGGATAGCCAAAGGAGTTAATAACCTGTCATTGGAGCAGCTTTATAAAATAAATTTGGGTGGTCAAGTAAACATCAGGAAAGCAGAATAGTTATATAAGCCAACAGACAGGACTGGCACAATAATAAGACAGCAGGCACTGGTCGTAAATTAACTGAGGCTGGAAACTGAAAGATGGTGTCTAGTCATTATACCAATAACTTCTGAAGGATGAACTGCTCCAGAGTAAAGAGGCAAAATTCATAAACACTTAACAGAAAATACAGAATAGTTTTTGAACAGGCAACTCAAGACTTTGTTTGCATTCCTATGTTTCTGTCTGGAGAATTCATCTGTAAGGATAAATGCCCAGCTGGACACAACTCTTGGTTCTCTTCTCTCTGAGAAGAGCTACATCACACAACCAGCTTTATCATTATGACAGAGAAGTCTTCTATAAATTAGAAGCATCAGTAACAGAACAAATAGGCTGACAATTTTCAATGGGATATGTATGCAGACTTATACAGAAGAGGATGCCACTTTGCCATCTGACCTGGCTAAAAATCCATTAACTGACAGTTCAAATCTGAGCACCAAAATTGTCCTCAGGCTGTTTGAAATAGCACTTGACATGTCTGAAATTGAGGAGAACTCAATAATCGTAGATTATGCTGAGTTGGGAGGGACCCATCAGGATCATTGAGTCCAGCTCCTGGCTCTGCACAGGAGACCCCAAGAATCACACCATGTGCTGTTTCCTCAAGTTCTGTCACTGGTCATAAGAGAGAAGAGATCAGTGCCTGCCCCTCCTCTTCCCCTCATGAGGATGTTGAATCCACAATGAGATGTCAATAAAATATACTGAAAAAGTATATAATTAAGGTCTCAACTTTTTGTTTTATACACTCTTAGTCTCCTTAAAAGATTCTAAAGACTCCTTGTAAGCTAGCATTAGTTTTCTACTTCCACTGACAAACACATTTCACAGGTAATTGAAAGCCATATAAATTAATTTGGCTTTAGTTAACCAGACTGACAAAAAAGTGCTCTAGAGGCATTTTCTTCCAAGATTACTTGATTCTGCATGGTGGGATATATGCAAGCAATCTCTTTGAAGAAAACAGACCGTAACAGCCATCATCTTTACTGAAGAATATTGTTTAATACAAAAAGATGCAGAAAAAAATTAACCAGGATACAATGATGTTTAAAACAGATTGCTGCGATGATACAAACCATAACACAAGTCCATTTCTTAACATCATTAAAGCAGGGAAGAAAGTCTTTCTCATTCCATGCATTTTAACATTTTTCTGTGTCTAATTAATTAATGAAATTTAAGCAATAGGTTCTGGCTGAAAGTTCCACATTTTCATTTGAACTCCTGAAGAAATTCATCACAGAAGACCCCTTAGATCTTACTTCACTAAATTCAAGCAAAGTCAAGATTCCTTCAAAACCCACAATTCCTTCATATGCAGTGAATCAAAAACGTAAACATTGGCTTATTTCTGATCTTTTGCACTGCTAAATTTTGTCCAACATGCTCAGATCATTCATTCAAAAAATATATATGCTTAGTAACTGTTCAAAAAGAGGATTAAATCCTTTAACACATTATTACTGCATTGCCTCAATAAGCCCTTAGTTTACCAAAAAGGATATTTACTGTAAATATGGTACTAGAACCAGCTGCATCACATTTATGCAAAAAGAAAACATACTGAATTGTTTAGAAAAAGAGGCATAATATAGTGGCGATTGCTTTCCCCTATACTTCTGAATTAAGAGTTTGAAATACTGTGCTTGAAGTCCCATAAAGCTTGGTATGTCTTGGGAGCAGCACTCCTTGCTTAATTTGGGCCAGGCTCCTTTTTCCACTTTGAAGGAACAAAATGAGACTTTAATAGCTCCAGGAGCCTCTAGGTGGTTGCAAACTGAGGGTTCTAAAGTATTCACATGGGCAGAGCACAGCCCATAGTATAAAGCATATTTTAAGGACACTGCCTTGTCTGTCAAGGTTGGACCATTTCTCCTCCTACCAATGCAGAAATAAAACCAAAAAATTTTATTCCCCTCTCTCACTGGCTTCTATGCAAAATTTTATGGTTTTTTATGTATTTATATGCAATTATGAGACCTTTTGTGATCTAATACATGCAAGTGAATTGCACTTGTGATCATTTAGGGGTATCCATAACTCACAACAGGTCAAAATTAGTCTTTGGAAAGCACAGTGTAAGACATCAAGGGTGCAAAGAGTAAGTTTCATCATAAACAATTCAGAACTGTGTAGTATTTAGGTTAAAGAGGAGTTTTGGTACAAAAGAAATAAAACCCAGCCCTCTGCTTCATTCACCCCAAAAAATAATAAGATTTCAAATCCCAGCAATTTCAGACATTTGTGTCATGTAGAACTATATAGTTCAGGGCTTTTAGCCAGGAAATTCTGCAAATGTGTCCTCCAATTAAAAAATGCCATGCAACCCAATCATGCTACAGCTTTATTTTGAATGCTTGCACTTGGCAATGTCTCTGGATGAAGATGTCCTGTATTTTTTGGCTTCTGGATAGTTTATACTAGAAAAGCATTTTGGCACAATTGGCATCTACTGTTTAATCTCTTAAAAGGAATGGAAATAAAATCCCTTTAATTGGTCTTAGGTATGCACATGTCTTGAAAGGTTTAAGACTAATTTTTATAACATGAACTAAATATATAGCCTGAACTAACTTCCTATCCAGCCAGGATGTTCTTTCTAGATCAAAGATGAGGATTCAGAAAGAATGCAATGAAATTGCATCAGAAAAAATAGCTTACTGTTTGGCATTTCTGTGCAGAGGTTAAAGACATGTCTACATGGCAGCCAAGAAGTATGATTTAAAGCTTGTTTGAGGATGTGTGCACAAGCTGCAACTAGCTGGCCCAGTGATGATAAACATATAGCACATAGCCTTAGCAGAGCAAAGGGCGGATTGAAAACTTCATCTGAAAATTTGGACATATATTTCGGTGGTTAAGCTGCACTGAACTCCAAGCTGCCACAGCTGACACTTTATTTGTAGGATTTAATTTCTTATCTAGTCATAATGACTAAAAAATTCTGACAAGACTTTGTTCTAAGTATTTAATGAATTCAAACAGTGGGAGTGAAATGGGGAGTGGGAAGTGGGAGTACTACTGGACCTTTTTATCTGAAACTCTATTTCATCAATAAAATTATACTGCTAAATTTCTGGGATATTTATGCTTCCAGCAAAATCTCTACCTTCTATGAGTTCTTGTTGCAGTCACTGAGAGTTGTTTGGAAAGTGTTTTTGAACCAGGGTTTCCATAAGAAATTTCAGAAAATAATTCAGACGTGCTCTTCCTTAACTGACTGAATCCACAGACTGAAAAACAACCTTGAAAACCTGGAATAATAGTGCCTGCTTGCTTCAACAGACCCACCCATGATTGTGTGCTTTAATTTTTCAGCAAGATGTGGAGGTAGGGCCTGAGGAAACCCATAAAAATGTTTGGTTTGGCTTTCTGGCAGGTTTCCCTAGCTCAAGTGGATGAAAAGCACTGAGGATGCAAGATCCTGCTAAGTTTCCATAGAGCGCATGACTTGAACACCACAGAACATTCTGTACATCCCGAAGCGGAGGATCAGATTGCTGCGCTCACTCTTGGGACAGCAACAAGCAGCAGTAGCAACAGCAGGTCATCAACTGAAAACTGGAAACCTGCCATCTTCTAATTAGTTGCTCTCTCCTTCATAATAATCCTTTTTTTACATCCTATAAAATGCAAGGTCACGTTTGCTGCACAAGCTCAGATAATGTCAAGCCAAATTTTTAATCACGTCATTAGCCAGAAACACCTTTTTAGATGGAATAAATACCATGCCCTCATTAAAATTAGGGAGTATAATACATGGCCAGGCTCTGTTCTTTCCTATTCTTAATCACTGTCCAGATGAACACAAAATTTTCACAACTGAATGAATTTGTTTTAGCTAAAGTCAACAGTTTTCAACAACAGTTGAAAAACTTAACTTGGTTTTGGTCTCAAATTCCTGTCTTTCAGATACAAGAACCAAATTCTCATTCTTCTTGCAGCATATGCAAAGGTATTTTAAACCATTCTAGTTTTCAGCAGTTCCAACCAAACTCCTGTGTAAGCAATCACTGGATGCATTTTAAAAGTAAATAATGACACCTCATACAAAATGTACACACAACCTTAAAGCAAAGGATATCAAAAGCATCAAAGTCTTACCATCATTTCACAGATTGTTGCAGAACTATGAAAGACACAGCAACTGTGTGACTTAGTGGAACAGCAAATCAATTCCTGAATCAGGAGCAGAACACTGGTCTTCTGACTCCTAATCCAACAGCATGGAGGAAAATGACCTTATCTGGATCTAAAAGGAAGATTTCTCACATGTGCTCCCTTCCCCACCTTCCACACTTCCACCATCACACCACGTCACTACTTTTTCAGGATGCTGGATTGAAATGTGCTCCTTGCCCTGGCAATAAAAAAATAAAAAGAAAAGAAAAAGAGAAACAAAAAACCAGTAAACTACAGTGGGTGGGTTCACATAAATACAAATTAATAAGGTTCTTCTGTAGATATGCTGCAGTGTATTGTGTAATAGAATATAATCTGAGTAATCTGAGCCCTTGCTACAGCTACTAAATCATTGCCAAAAAAGTGGGGGAAAACTGCCAACCTTATGTGCAAATTATGAAGTGTGTAGATTCACAAGATTCTGCTTTATTGACAGAAGTAAACTCTTTTTGAAAGAGACTGATTTAGATAGCCGATTTCTTTAAATGAATTTATTTTACCTTGCAGGCGTCATCCATTTAGGCAGGAAATTAACTTTTCAGCTAGTGATCTTTTTCACAACACCTCTTAAAATTATATTTTTGTATGGAATGCTAGCAAGAAAACTCTGTATGAATACACCCCAAGAAAGAGTTTACAATGCCTGACAATATCCCAAATATTTCAGTAGGTGCAGAGCATACAGGCCCTTGGCACTGAGTCAAAACTCCAAGTCTCAACTCACAAAACAGCACGGAGCTGTATGCAGAATTTGACAGGTCTGGGGCTTAAACCTCAGGCAGACAGGCAAGCAGCCAGCCTTTCAAGAACTACCTCAGGCTGCCGTTGATTTCCCAGCTCTCAGTCTGGACCTTTCGTCAACCTGTGGACCATCCCTCTTCTCCAGTGCTTTCTGTTCTAAGGGAATGTCTTGGGCAATTCCTCTCAACACTCTTGTCACTCTTTTAGGCTCACTCCTTAGTTCCACTCCTCTCCAGAGGATACAGATCTCCCTCATTCACTGACTCTGGGAGAAAGAGAGGAGTTTGAGACTCCCCAGCCTTACAACAGATTTCTTTCTCAAACTTACAACATTCAGATCTCTTTATCTAATCTACCAGAGTTTAACAATCATGACATATAGCATCGGTGTTGCCAGGGATGAACAGGATTGCTAAATAGGGAGGAAAGGGAACTTACTTTTTCCTAATGTGTTCTCAGATAGGGGCAAAATAGAAGCAGTTCTACACCTGGAAATGATCCCACACCAAGCCGCTCTCCTACCTCATCATAATCTCAACTCTGCACTCAGTTTAAAGGATATTTCTCACTGTACAGGCTGTGACTGTGACAGGATCCTCTAAATTCTGTAATGGAAGCATTCTCTGGAAAGACTTGACTATTATTTTTCCAATGAAAAGTGACAAAATGGAATATGCTCGTGGAAAGTCATTCTAATGAAATGCTTCCCCCACCCCACCCCCTTTTGCCATAAAACAGTACAGTTTTCATAAATGCTGTCAGTTGTTTGTTTTTAAAAAAAGTTCTCCACAAGTAATTTGTAAACCCAAGAAATGGTTCCGATTTCAAAATTTTTGGGAAGTTTTTGGTATCTATTTCCACATTTCCCATAAAAGCTTTGATACTTGTGTGTGTTCTTACTTTTATTTCTTATCAAGCAAAAGCAATGACATAAATTGTTAATTCAGCTCATAGCACCTTAAACACTTTTATACCTAAAGAAAGGGAAAAGGAATAAAAACATTGAAAACTGAGAAAGCAGTGATAGCATGTTTTGCCATCTAATTCATACAGAGTTTTCACTTATTCCACAGAGAAAAATACATTTACTCACCATCCTTTCTTAGTTTTAATACCTTTGCCAAGAGGATTTTTTTCATACTAGAAATCCACCTTCCTTTTTCTTTTATAGCCTACTTTAAAAACACCTATATTTAGTATCCTGAATTAGTCTGTATGACCGGCAAGGAGCACTAGTCTCTTGAGAAGTGATTTTTTGGTTGTTTGCGGATTCTTTGGCAGATTCCGAAAGATCCTAACATTCTAACAAACATACATGATATCTGAACTGCTGCTGCTTACGTCACGTGGTAACCAGAAGTTGTTAGATAAATATAACAAGTCCAGTAATTTAAGCATGCCGTAACAGTCCTGATAGCTGTAAATAACTGGCGTGTCCTGGACTGTGGCCATATTGTTTAATTCTCTCACTCTGCAAGCAGGCGGATGCACATCCAACTTGGAAATGGTCACTGTGCCCAGAATTTGTCTGGCAGTGCTAAGGGGCCCATGGCTAAAACCAAACCATGCTGGGGCAGCTATAGCAATTTAACAGTACAGCTGATCAATTCCCAGCACCCGGGAACATTGTTTGATTTAGGAGTATGGATGTAGTCAGTGAAGCCACACTGATCATTAATAATAAATGCATGATATCGCACTTGTGTTTCTATGGGAAACACTAGCAATGTTTCAGAGATACACCCCATTGCATTACTAGAGCTCTATTTTCTCACTATTAGGTATATTCAGGGAAAAGGGCAAGTCAATGGAAAGTTGTCTGAATTGATGGAATTGTTGGAAAGGAAGCAATAAAAAAAAGGAAGCAGAATTGAAAGGCAAGTTAAAGATGTCACTTTTCAGTTTACTCCAGGATTGGCCTGGAAAAGTTTATTTTTAGGATCATCTTTGTAGTCCTGTAGCACTTGAATGCCTTTGCTGCCTTTGCAGTAATATATTAAACATAAAAGTACAAATACAATATACAGATTTCTTAGGCATTCTTTTGCAATCAAGGCCATGAGTTTTATTAGCTATATCCAGAATTTGTTTGATTTGAGATTATTATAGGACTTGAGTAAAAATATTGCTTTTTCCTTTTAAACAAGGTAGATATAGCAAAAGTCATTTTTCTGGTCAGCAAAAAAAAAAAGGAAGGAAGAATTTAAACTTATGGTTCCATCATTAAGAATCTATATTTCAGGGCTGTGACCTTACAGCTGCAAAATATAGAACTAGTTTTATTTCATGAGTATTTGTCCAAACATTTTCTTTCATTTTGATCCAAATACTTTCACACCCACTGAGTTAGACTTTGACTTTCAGGTTTGAACAAACTAAAAATTTCAATCAGGTCCTTGGCTACAGTAAATTGGTGTAGCTCAACAATGGGGCAAATCACTGACTTCAATGGAGCTACACCGATTAACACCGGGTGAGGATTGAATCCTGATCAAATTGAAACTCAATTGGAATTGCTGTGCTTCACCTGGTGTTTATTCACACCTCACATCAAAACCATGCAAAGCTATGAATTTTGCAGGATTCTGATCCAAAGCCACACACCCTATATGCTTAAAATTGAGTTCAGGTCACTCAGGAGTTGCACAATGCTAAGCAAATCTTTTGATAAATATGGTTTGCGTTACTAGTTTGTAACGAAACTCCACACCAGGTGACTTTTGTGTGGTCTGGTGTTTCATTGTGAACATTTTGCACTGCTCTAATGAAACATGATTTCCAAGACAACTAGGGGATAAAAAAAGTTTCTATTCAATGTTTTACCCTCGAGTTTTGCAATACGCACACAAACCATGACCACAACATTAAACTTCTGATGACTAAAATTTGAAACCTAATTCCCCATTAAAGCACTTAAATAATATTGGTGTGGTCTTCTAGAATGGACTGCAGCTCTCATTACTGGAAGAACTGCAAGTCAAATCACTCTGCCTTAGGTATTTACATAGTCCGGGATTTCATCAGAGTTTGTCAAGGTATTGAGACTAGCTTTTCAGAGTTTATTTATCAAAAATACCTGAAAATGCAGGAGACCATCTAAGGCTAGAATAGTGTAGAGTTGGACTCTAGAAAGGGATAGAAAAGACCCTGTGTGTAGAGCACACCCAGTACTGGCCAAGAAGCAACACGCCTACAGGAGCCCTTTATCCCTCTCTGGAGATTTGGTGGCAGTCACATCTCTGGGCATGTAAGATCAAGAGCCTGGAACATAAGGCTGCTTAATCTAGACAAAAGTATTTGTATATGCTCACACATTTATCGCATGTTTCTAAGGCTGCTGTGTTGTCTTTTCTATGCAAGACATGTGTATGTCACATGCACAGCAGGACAGATGCCTCCAAGAAGCTTTGAAGTTACTGTATTTGCCCTGCACACATGATTTGTACATGTGGGGTATATTTGATATGCACAAGCAAAATGCACATGCGCAATTTCTGGATTGCTCTGCACAGGATTTTCAGGTAGAAAAAGAAGTTATAATGAGGAAAAACTGTGATAAATAACCTTATGCTAGCAAGGCTTACAACATTGCTTACAACTGCTTTCACTGTACTCAATAGAAAAAAACAAAGACAAGACAAAGGTGAGTATTTCCATCCATATTGTGGTGGGCAGCAATAAATTCCTTCAAGTGAGGTGAATATAGAATTTGGATCCTTCCCCACGATGCTATGCTCTAAGATATAGGTTCCTACATGCTTGCCTGCCATGCTGAGTCTTTTGGAAGAGATCACAGAAACACAGAATATTCTGAGTTGGAGGGGACCCAGAATCCTTATCTAGTCAAACTCTTGCCCCTGGACACAACATCCCCAAGAGTCACACCATGTGCCTGAAAGCATTGTCCAAATTCTTCTTGAACTCTATCAAGATCAAAGAGAAATGTATTTGATACTTCTGAGGAAGCTTTGGAGGAAGATGAGTAAACACCTCCTCAGAGATAGGCAGATGCAGCAATACAGACAACAAAAATATTGGCCTGGGAAAAATTAAAATTTACAGTGATAGGACACCTGAATTTAGGCATCCTGAATTTAGGCAATTCTAGGATTAGATTGCACTAAGGAACAGACAATCTCTAAGTTTCACATGGCTCAGTTTCATGTAAGAAATTCCCTATCTTTTGTTGAATGTGGCCTATTATAATGGAGTAGGATTTCAGAAGAGCTAAGGTACCAAAAATTTCAACATGGAAGATCCTTAGACTTCTGAGCCAAGTTTGTACTTGCAGCTCACTAAGCCACTTCAATTCAGCATTGCTTTCTAAAACACATAATCTGGCACAAGACTGAACTCCTCATAAGGCCCAGCACCAAGGCCATCTTCTTAAAAATCCTTCTTGTGAGAGGAAACATTGTATTTTATTTATAGTTCAATGTTTATAGCACTCCCAAAGTACAGGAAGCCTAAGGGAAACCCTTTCCTAATCTGTAAAACCTTGAATTTATGCATTCCATCTTTTAGCAAAGTGACAAGCTATGAAAATTCTGCATATTCCTATCTCTGCTTTAAAGATGTATCAACATGAGGTTCATCAGATGAGAGGAGAAGACCAAACAGCTGCATTACTCCCCAGCTACCAATAAAGATAAAATGCTGGGAAAGGGCAAACCAAGAGAATGAGTCAGTGAACTTCTGCTCTCCAATGCCTTTCAAATACACCAGTGTGTCTTCTTAACTGGGATTTTCAGATATACTCTTTTGTATCTTTGAGAATATTTTCCTTAGCACCCAATTCCAATCACATCCTGCCATTCGGTGAGTTTATATGTAAGCGTTCACATCCTGGCCAATCTACTGATTGGTTCCATGTTATTACAATACTATGAAAATCTCCAGTAGTGATCTGACCATTAAACCAAGCTGTAAATTAGACAGATTTGATCAGCATTTTCCTCTAGGGAAGCAGCATGCTTCTTTATTCAGTATAAGGACCTCATGCTGGCATGATTCTTTAGGCATAATGACAAGAATGTATTAAAATCAACAGTGGTACAGATGCTTGAACAAAGCATTAGATATATATCACTCATTTCTCCTGGAAGCTTCTTGTGCTCTTTGGCTTGTAGCCGTGCTGGTACTTGACTCGATTTGTTTCACAGAAGAAAGTGATGCAAGAACTAGAAGACAACGTGATAAAAATAGCTAAGCTTTCCCCACTGGAATTTCAAAATGTGAGAGAATGGAGAGAACACTTCCCCCATCCCTTGGGAAAATTAGTCCTATTTATTGCTAGCACAAAACCCAACATCTTTTCTAGCATTAAATATTTCCCTGGGTCAAAATTACGTGAAGAAAATATTTCTTTTTCCAAAGGCTTTCGATTTTGGGTTTTCAGTGTGGCCATTTACAGAGCAGGAGAGACATAATTCTTTTTTTGGTCACAGTACAGTGTTTAATTTTACTTAGGCTACCATCTCTTCCCAGTCTCATAAAAACGTTTACATACAATAGATCACAGAGACCATAAACTAAAGACAAAGACCTACACAATACTGTTGAGATAATCCTTTGTGCTCTGCACATACCGGTGCTGTATAATATTTGAGGAAGAGCACAATAAACTATTTCAGACATCTGTTTTTAAGGTTGCAGAACACTACAATGTCAAAAGCAGATGCTACAAAGCATTCACATTTCCACCAACTTTAAATGATCCTGGTTATTCAGGGGAGAGCACCAAACTGAGTAAGTGCTCTCCCAACTGACAACAGTAGCACAATGTTAAATGAGACAGATTCTCATGCTGCCAGTATGTTGTACTGTCACAATTTCTTTGCTACACATGTGATAAAAAAGGTGGTAAGTGGAGTTTGACAGCCATGCATTTTCCTTCTCGTATTTGCTGTTAATTCTGCTGTTAGATACTATATGAGACTACAAGTCCTGTTTTAAAGAGCACAGCATCTGCTTAGTAGGACTTACACTGCTATCTCTAGCCATCAGAGAGTGTAAATGCTAAATAGAGCTGCTTACTACTGATATAGTTTGGTGATTTCTTCCAATACATTATATACTTTATCAAAAACCAATTCAGGGATCATGGCATAATGAAGCTGAGACAAAGCAGCTTTTCAGGCAGCTGCTCAGCATTGCTCCTTCTGCCTTGTTTTCTTTTCCTTAAATTAAAGGAAACAAAGGTTCCTGTTTGTTCTCTAAAACTCCTGCCCGCCACACAGCATCCTCCATTTCAAGCCAAAGGCACAACGGCCATCAGCAACATAGGTGGGCTTTGGTGAAAGCAAAAGCTTCACTAAAGTACATTGTTTCTTTCAAGCAAGTAAAACAAATGCATTACATCACCTGCACAACTTGTGACAGTCACTCAAATTTTGTATCATCTTGAGCAGATTGTTTAAAAATCCACATCTACAGATGCTGAAGAACGCATCGAGCTGAGGATAACTTGTGTATTTTTAATCCAAAGTTAAAATAATAATTTTCCTTTCATGAGAAGGAGAACTGTAAGGCCTTTCAGGTCCGAGACACATGTACACAGTTTAAAAACACTCTTTCATCTGCTACCACTTTTTCTGTACTCTGGAGTTTATGTTTGTTCATTATGACAAAGACTGTTGCAAAGTACTCCAGGACTTTGTGAAGGCACTCTGCCACCTACAAAGCAAAGATATTCTTCAGCTCCTTTGCAGTACATGACTCAGTAATGGGCTTCATAGTGGGCTTCCAGCCAGAGCTCTGCATAGTGATCTTGCTGCACTTCAAATTCTAGCATGAAAACATTTGGGGGAGTTTTTGTTGTCAGTTTTTTTCGTTTGTTTTGGTTTGGGTTTTTTTCTAAAAGCTTCTAAAGTATATTCTTCAAAGAAGCTCTGTCTTACATTAACTGTAAAATGAAGCAGTAATGTCCACACACCTAATCAGATGAAAAACATACTGGGTTTTTTTTCTTTTAGTTGTCAAAGAAAACCTGTCACTGTCTCTGCTTGTGCTATAAGTTGTCAGTCAACAGCTGTTAGCAAGCTAAGTCTTGGGGAGCTAAGAATCTGCCCTACAGACTGTGTTCCTGAAGCTGAGTATATTGGCAATTAACTACAGCCTAGGTAATACTGCCTGAAACCTTGGCTCAATTCACTCTTATTCTGGAGCAGGTAAGTGGGAAACTAACATCTGAATGAGCTCATTGCATGGCAATACCCTGGGTAGTTTGGTAGTGAATAAGAATGTGCTTAAAGAGCCTGTTCTCAGGGCTCATGTTCTCGACATTTAAATTAGTCAGGACCTTATAAAATATTTCAGTAGGAGTTTTTCTCTGAGAACATGCTTAATTAATCCATATTCTGATGACAGTGCACCAGTATGGGGACAGATCTGGCTACAGCCTCATTCACCACCCTCCCTACCATGCAGATACTCCTGGTGAATAACATCTTGGAGGCAATTATAAAAGTATTCTGAACAAATTTATCACTGGTAAGGCCTGCTTTGATGAATAAAAAAAAAAAAATAACCCAGACGTCATCTTGACACAGGACTAGCTCAAAAAGTGTCCAGTGCCTTTATGACCAATTATGGTCAAAGAAGCTTTTGTTTTGATAATAGCAGGTTTGACGATAGCTGTCTCCAGAAGGAGGATGTAATGTTTCCTATACGACATACCTTCTGTATTGTGTCTTGTTTTCCTGTGTTCTCTCTTTTCCAGGTTCTATTTGCCTCTCAAATCTTTTCTTGGGTGATATCCCATTTTTTTTCTTTAATTGCTTTTTGTCCTTAGAATAGCGGACCATTTATACTATGCATTGGACAAATGTTGCTTTTATGGATGTTCTGTCTCCTATGCTAAGGAGCAGAAAAATTAATTTACCAATCTGACAGGATTGAGATTAAATGTAAAGGACTCTCTTAAATATCCAATTTAACAAAAAAAAATCTATTAAAGAAACCTTAGATATTTGGCACTAGGGTTTTTCTTGCTCGATATAAGTACATCTAGGGCTAAAGATGTGTGATTCATCATGAATATGCATACATGGGAGACAAGGATTATGAATACATATTTTCTTTGTGTAGAAATATGTATATTACATGTATATAATATAATATGTATATTATATGTGTAATACATATATTATATGTAAAATACATCCTAGGTGTTTTATATTTACACAGTTTATGCAGAGTTGGGACAAGTGAGAAGGGTGCTCACCTACATGTTCTGGAGGGGGAAGGTCAAATATGCCCAACTATTCCCAGTATGCCAGGTGAAGCTACCTCTGCTGCACCCAGAGGAGCTGCAGCAGGTCTCTTGTGTCTCCTGAACAATCACTACCAGATGGAAGGAGATAGTTTAAAAGAGTGGCATGAGAAAAGAGCAGAGGCTGTGCCCAGCAGACAAAATGTGTCTAGCTATCTCATCACAGTTCTGTCTCTGCAGGGTGTATTCCAGGTACACAAACACTTCACAAGGCAATCAAGAAAATCCCCATGCTGCAGGATGCCTTTCAAAGTTCACGTGTCTTTTCCTTGGAAAAGAGCTTGTTTTTTCTCTACATTACAAGTATCTCAAAACTTCTTAAAACTGCACAAATACCAGAGCAGATAAAACCTTTATCTGAGCAGAGAAAAGAGAAGGGGTGCAAAGCCCCATGGATTCAACCACACCATTAGATAGCTGTCTATGCCATCCTGCCAGAGCTTATGGATAGATCTCTGAAACACCTCTACCCATGTTATTAAATGTCTGATTGCACTCAGTACAGTGTGGTCTGTGCTGAGTGTGAATTGTCATCTCTACGCAGCTGAAATCACAGATGCTAATCCTTTTGGAGGCAAATATGGCTATCTCAGTAAAGAGAATGTTTTGTAAACTGGTGAAGGTAAGTATATACCTCTGACAGTAATCATTCTGCATGAAGCTGACTTACATGGATGGCACTTGGTAGCAGTTCATTTCTGTCTGAGAACGTAAAATTTGTCAAACAAAGCTGCAATAAGCCTTTTCAGTGCTCAGGTGCCACTTCTTACCATGGCCTCAGGACCCTGCCCTGACTTTCTCACTGGCATGGTCAGACACGCCCTGGCATGCCTGCACTTAAGAATGACTGGCAACTTCTTCCAGATGTTCCCACTACAGGTCTCACAGCCCAGAAACCTGGGCAGGACTGATAGTACACAAGAGTCAGGCATGTTTGTACCCATATGGCATCCTTTTTTACTGCTTTATTGAACACATTTATTGAAAGAACATATTTTTAGGAATCAAGTTTCATTTCTGAATAATTACATATATTAAAATAAACTGAGTAAGTGAATTCCAATGACTAATTCGAGCAGCTGTAATATCTGAATGTATAATCTGCCAGAGTGTTACATGATCTTATTTCCACTTGATTCCTGAAAGGAAGTGCCTTACAAGCAGTGGTACATAAAGTTGTCTCTAAACACAGACACCATCCATCGTAAACGTTTAATGTCCAATCATGAATTACAGCACCTGTTTTAAGTGATCAGCTACTAAAGGATATATATAAAAAAAAAAAAAAGAGGACGGAAATAGGGGTTCCTTTCAAAGAAGATTATTTCCTGCTGTTGAATTTCTACATCTCAATAAGGTGCCAGTTTCAGTCTTTGTTCTTGCAGCATCTACTGTATATATGGCTGAAAAGAGAAACAAAGATCTTAGCACAGAATTTCAGTTACAGTACCAAGTATTTCGACCTTATTTTGCATGCACAGTGATTTAAAGTGTTAACTAGCTGTTTACATGTGATATACTACAAAACAGGGCCCACAAACCTTTGTTCCCTTTCTCAACAGTTTTTTCATCAATCTCATCTACTATTATAATTGCTTTTAGTGTTCCTGATAATTTGTGAAATGTCATATTTATTGTACACACCCATATTCACCTGCAAAAAATATATTCCATAGATCCCCTACAAAAAATTCCCTCTAATAAGAGTAATAACTTAAGAGTTAAGTGACAGATAATGAATAATGAAGAGTCAGCAATAACTGGTAAAAGTCAGCGCCTTACTAAAAATAAACAAAATAGAGAGGAAAGTAAAAATAATAGGATATAAGAGGGAAGGGGGGGAGGGGGGAAGTGGGACAGTTTTGGAATGATTCACAAGCAGAAAAATGGGGAAAAATTTACAGTGGATCTGTTTCTCAGGGAGTTTGGTCCAAGTCTCACTGGCAAAAGTGAAGAGGCAGACTTCAGAAATATGAAGCAAGGAGAAATACATTAAAAAAATGGAGTGAGGGGAAGAACTTCATGCCACTTTTTCCTTTTGGCCTTTATACTCTACACACATTTTCCTTTCCCTTACTCATACACGTTCGTCTGGGGGAAATGTTGGGATTGGGAAGTGATCCATGAGAATGAAGCAGCTCGAAAAGCATTATATTAGTCTGTGGAATAAGTAATACTTCAACCAAGTGAAGTAATGGAAACCACTTCACCCAAGTCATTTAAAATTGGCCTGAATAAGGCACTGGAGATTATACTGAAGGGAACAATTCTGCATTGGCAGGAATATGGACAAGATGACTTAATAGATCCAGTGTCCATGTGCCAAATCCTGAGATCCGGATCCAGTTTTTATTAGCCTATCTTTACTCAAGTTGAACTTCCATTCACGTTATTGGGAGCTCATTCTGACACAAGGAAAAAATAACCAAGAGCTTCAGGATTTATGTGTAAAACTGTGAATAAAACTTTAACTTGTTGCATAATAATTATGAAGTGTGAGGGCAAAAATAATGGATCTATACAGAGCACTCCTTGAATTATTCCTAACAGTATGACCAGAAAAATTACAGTTTATCTAGTTTAATTGGTTAAGACTCACCAGAATCAGTGAAAACCCTACTGCTCATTTGAAATGTGTCTCTGTGTGTATATTATGATGTTCCTGGAATGGGTGAAAATATCTGTGAATAAAATATTGCAACGAAAACTAAAATTTAATTATGCTTTTCTATTTAAGCATGGGAACAGTATTAGATGCTTACATTAAAAAAACACATAATGCAAATATAAGCAACAGCATTTTTTCCTTTTCTTCCTTAAATATCACTGTGGCATTTCAATGCAAATGGCAGAAGATTTAGGGTAAATGGCGTCTATTTTCCTTGGTGGAGAAATGTGTGTAAAGGAATCAAGGCTCTTCAGAGATTCTGCTTAACTCTGTTTTGTTTTAGTCTTACAGAAAAATAGTACTAATTAAACCAAAATTAGTCTATAAATGCTATTAACACATTTAAAATGAGATATTTGAGTGTTCTCTAGGGACAGAGACGTGTATTATGTACAGAGGGGTTGGTTTAGATGCAGTTAAATAGTTCCAATTTTCACTTCATTCCCATTCACACCTGTCGCCTTCTTAGGTTATTCCTGGCAAGAAAACGGTGAATGAGTTCTCCCTGGCACACTATAGAATGATCATAGACAGAAAGATCAAAGACCCTATTGAGTGTATTGGGGGGTGCGGGAGGAGAGGGGGGGGGAAGTCAGAAAGATAGCTGAGGCAGCAAATTCTACATTTTGTAATATTTAGAGATATACATTATTTATATTAAATTTTCCAATATGGATGAGAGGATTAGGAACTATAGAACAGTGGAATTTTTTCATTCCCAATAAAAAAAGACGTGTTAATAGCTGGTTGGGGTCTTATCAAAATTTTTTACACCATACTGAAAATTTTAAGAGAAGCTTTCTAATATTCATGGGTTTAGGAATTCTTGTTTATGCCTACACTGAGCACTAGTCTGTATGAAGGGATGAGATTTTTCTTACATCTTTTGGACTAAGTTTATTGCCCAACACTACAAGGCTACAAAAAGTCATGAGTGTTCTCAGAATGGGAAGAACAGAAATCGTATCTGACTGTGTCTTTCTTTTTCTGTTTTTTTTGCTTTGGGGGTCTTTTCCTAGATCTACGAAGCTGTAGGAAACCTGGCATATTATCTTTTAAAATATCATGAAATAAAAGTGAAACTCATTAGTGAGCACATACAGATATGGGGGAAAGAGCTGTGGTTGACCAAGGGCATGGAGAACCAGGAGGGAAGACGCGCAGACATTGCATTAAAACTTCACAAAGACCAAAGCGTGTATCAGGTTTCCCCGCAGGGTCTTCAAGTACAACACAAAAAGAGTAATTGCTGACTACAGAGCTTATGGTCTATACAATGACCAGAACTGCTACAGTCCTCCCCAGCTTCAGCTATACCCTGTAGATGCACCTGATTTCTTGGACCATCCTTATTTTTAAACCAAATAAAACGTCTCTCTGTTTCTTTAGGTATGGAAGGCATTGCTTTCACAGTATCCTTCATCTGGAACTGTATTTAAGTAAACTCAAGAGAACTCTATACAGGCAATGCAAAATCATGTGTGATTTTTTTTTGTTGTTGTTTCAATAGACAGGGCTTGAGTAATGTCAGGGTTTATGGCTTTTATTTTATTTGGAGGGACTACATTTTAACGGAAGCAGGAAGCAGTCTTTGGACACAGTAAGTCACAATGTAAAAATAGCTCTACTGAGAGTATAACAAAGACTCTTTTGTGCTCTTTTACCAGCACGGCCAATCACATATGCAACTTAGTAACATAAAAATACCTCATCCTTACTTATGACACCTATATCTTACAAAAAAATTATTAAGACATCCATTTAGAACTTCTACCAAATGCACATTATTTTTCTGTGCATTTCTTATGAGAAGTCATATAGAAGCTGAAATTACTTTCTTTAATAATTGCAGAGAAATACAAGGAAATTTGCTGTTGTTTGATTATGAAGTAGAGCATACAGTTAATTCATCTTAAATTGGAATACATTTGTGGAAATATGCTTCTCCATATGGTTTCGTATTTATTTCTGCAAGGTGAATACAGTGACGGCATTTTTTCAAATTAGAATCCACAATTTTTTTATTAAATCAAAATCAGTGGAGTTTCTACTTAGCAAGCATTCTGGACCTCATTTTAAGCCATTTTAAGGAGGTCTGAAGTTTATTGGATTTTAAATACATCCTTCTCTCCATCAAGAGTCTTTTAAAGGATAGTTTAATCTGTCTAATTTACATTCAGGAATTTCATTTTACATGCCAGGCTCTGGGACTGTCAAATCCTTTGGCTTTTTGTTCTTATCAAACATAATAAAGCAATCATATATAACCGGTAGGATGTATTTTTTTGATTTTTATCCAAATATCATTTTCAAATCCAATTTAGGTCATATAGGATGCCAATTTTGTACAGTTAAGAAGTTAGATGGGTTTTCCAAAGGAAGATTATCAGTAGTAAGTATAAACATATGTCAGTTCATTAACTCTTTAAATAAAATATCCAGCACATCAAACTTCATTCCCTCCTACGTTTTCAAATACGACAATAGGTCCTACTTGAGGCTCTGTAAAGTCCTGATACAAAAACTCCCCAAGGCTGTAGAAATCATTGGCTTTCCTATGGGGTTTGTAGTTGGGCAAACTCCAATACATCCAAACATTTTGCTGAGTGGGCTTCATCACATTTTGAGATTTGGGACAGATAAGGATCCCTTGCAACCTATTCCAGCCACTGCTTAGAATGGCTTCCAGCAAAATATTCTCTAGCTGCTCCATAACTTAAAGTGTTATGTTGTCCTACTTACAACCAAGGACAGAAGGTAAATTTGCCTATTGTCAGTCAATCATTTCTCTTCCCCTTCTCCTCTGCAAATATAACACTGCATTTTTACCTAAGAAGCTTTGCCCCATTTCGTCAAAATCAATACCGCTTCTACACAAGAATTTGTATTTCTTAATCACAAGTATTTTTTTTTCCACTGTTATGATAGAATTTTGGGAATATTTTTTTCTTCCTGTACTTTGAAAATGAAAGGTTCTTTTATTTCCAGCTTTAGGAGCAACCAAATCTAAATCCATGCTAATCCCGAAAGTCAAGTAAACTCTAATGACTCCTTAGAAGTAGTACTAATATTACCAATTACTTTCTTCCTCTGCTTAGTGTGATGCAAATTGATACAAACTAGTAAAAGTGGGTTTGATTTCCCTGTGCAAATGAATTAGATGGTACCAAAAAACAGTAATATACCCAACTTCAATTAAGTGCCAAGCATTTTATTCCTTGTACATGCAGAATATTTTAAGATTAATAATGTATTCACATATTTCTTAGGCTTAGTGAAAAAATGAGTCTGTCTTTAGAGGAACTTTGTACTTTAATGGGGTTAGATGGAGATTCTACTAAATCCAGTACACAATTCTCATTAATATAAGCCAGGTGAAGTTTCACTGTTACCTAGATGTAAGTAAAAGCTATTTCGTCAAAGTCCTTATCTCACATATATGAATCTGTTTGGACATATAGAAAGAGGACAATCCCTCCTTTTCTCAGTCTTCAAACAAAAGGAAAAAGAAGACTGACATTGCTCGTTCTTCAAGAAATTACTACATCATTAAATCAGTCTTTGCTAATTTTTCAACCCCTCTTTTCTGCACCCAGCCAGCCATGTAGTACACATTTGGTCTTGAGCCCAGTCTATCCCATCTCTTATAATGATAGTGAAAATCATTTAGAAGGCTACACCATTTATTTTAAATGCAGGGATAGCGTGATTTGTCAAACAGACAACAGCACTTCTCAGCACCTTTTCACAAGAATGGAGCACAATTTTCCATCTTAAATACATTCAGATCCAAACATTCAAATTCTTTTAAGCAACCACATCTGTGGTCGTGAAGGAAAATGTGAATAATAATTCTGAGTGCTAAGCCTGTCCCACTAGCATGGCCCTAAGTCAGAGGGACCTCATAGTAGCCTTTTCCCTAGGGCAAATGAGAAAAAGCAGCAGGATTCCTGTGTCTATCCATAAGCAATTAATCTGCTCTGCCTTGAACAGTCAGCATACTCACCTTTATTCCAGCTCATTTGTAGCAGCTGGTTGTTATGGTTCTTCACTAAAACCTTTGCTCACCTCCCATTGCTATAAGCCAATTCCTGCCTCCAGTGACAGAGAGAAAAGGAAAGTAAGTACCCAGGTGATGCTCACATGCTATTGTCTGGGCTTGCATGGACGTGGGGAAAACCTTGGTATTTGTCCGTCTCAAGGTCTCTCCCAGTGGTTAGGACAGCACAGTGTCAAACTCCCTCCAGAGCCTGTGGGCCAATATTCATCAAAGTCAAATATATCACAGTAAGTAAAAGATCTGGACTCACATTGAGTGGTATGGAGTCATCAACAAACATACAGGGCTAGAGAGATAGCCCTTTCCAAATATATAACCTGGGATTTTCATATTGGACCTCCTGAGTACAGTAGTGTTTGACAAGATTTATAGAACTGAATCCATCAGGAAAAGAGAACATACAGGTTTAATAGCAACCAGTCATGAGTCAGTCAGAGAGACATGGAGACTTGATTGTGATTTCAGGGTAGGCAATGTCCACAGTTCCAGATTGCATTTTCATCAGCTATAATTTAGAAAGTCTTTATCACCTCCACCAGAACGGAAAATAAATATTAAAAAATTCACGTCAGTATCTCACAATATCCACATTTCAACAATCTAGTAAATAAGATTCATTTTGCATTCACACTTGAATTATTGTTATTCAGCCAACAAAAACAAAATATGAAGCCCTACTGAAGAGCAGTTTTAATTTGATAGCATTTCTGAAGTGTCTGGGGATATCTGCTGTCTATGAATGCTGCATAAATTCTGCCATTGTTTTCTAGAGTACTGCAAAAGGATAACTTCCAAGTGTTGTTCACAGCAGGAAATGCCTTCAGCCTATTTCTACCCACAACCAATAATTCTTAAGTTAATATCTGGTGGGGCCCTCCAAGCATTTCAAAATCGTATGCTTTCTGCAGTGGTCTGGTAGGGACTGTATGACCTACAAAGCTACTTATGGTAGCGTGAGTTGTGCCATCTTATAATGACGTGTTCTCATGTCAGTTTTGTTTACTGTATCAGTGGTGCAAGTTGCCATTAGGAAAAAAAGTAGCATACAGCAATTAAAAGAGATTTTTTCCTTGCATGCCTTTTTTCTCTTTCTTTGCAATAAAAAAAAAAATCTTACCCTGATCACTGCTATCCTATTCCTCCTCCATCCTTCCTCAAATCCCTCAGTCATACTGTTGATGGTATTCATCGAGATTTAGAATACAAGAATTTTCTACTTCATTTATCACTGCATCAAACTTGCTACCCTTTCATAAGAAAGTTTCGTAATACCACCCACATTATTATACAAGACCACTCTTAAAATATCCCCGTATTTACAAACTTTTTATAGGCCATAATACAAAAGAGCTGCATATACAGCAGTATATAAGTCCAGTCATTATGTTAACAATAATTAAGCTATTAAGGGATATTTACAATGAAATATGAAAAACAAGGCATAAGTAGCATGTTTATATATTCAAATGGATATATTGATCCAGACAAAAAATAATAAAAGGTGTGCTGATCATCTCATTTTCATCTTGTCCACCAACTTTTTGCACCTTTAAATCCAGTCTACTTCTATTGCTCATAACCAGAACGTGACACATTGAAGTGGATGACTGTGACAATTTATGCTAGCTGAGGAACTGGTTCTAAATTTCTAACCACATTTCATTAAAGATTGATTAATACAAATCCTACCAAATAAATCTATTTGATATTATGAAAACTGTATTAGGAAGCTAAACTAGATAATTTCTAAAGCATTTGGGTTTATTTTTTAAGAAAATGTGCATGGTGGAAGATACTTTTATTTACTAAGGTGCATTTTTTTCTATGAACTTTTTAAGAACCCAAAAACCACAGAGTAAAAGATGAAGTATTAAATTCTCATTGTGGTGTACACTAGAGTCATTTGGATGATTATGCAAAAAGGGAATTTTCAAGCTACTGTCCTGTTCTTTACATTTTAGCATTAAATTTGGGATAATGCATTTCAGAAGCAGACAATACCCACTCAGAAAGAGATTACCTTAAGTCTTCTTTATGAAAAAACAGGGAGAAGAAGGAACCTTAAGCTCACAGTTATGTCAGTTTAAATGTGCTGACCCCGTTTGTGTTTCACTGCATGGGTGCCAAGAGCTTTGCTCTGATTTGAAAGGTCAAAGACTGGAGGAGATATTCCTTACAGATTGTGTTCTTATTTCTGGGTATTTGGCCATAGTACTCTAAATGTTCACCAAATAGACCTGGGTTATATTTTTCAGACTCCATTCTTTAGAAAAGAAAGAGTTGCCCTCTTTCAATTCATAAGGATAAAAAACTCAAGTCAAAGTACAAAAGTACAATTTCTCAGTGTGTCTATTCTATCCTATCCTTATTTGTTCCATTTTTGAGTGGCTGAGCATTTGATTCAGCTCAGGCAGCCACCACTCCCAGTTCCTGAGCCTCAGCCAGGTCTCTCAGGCCCATTCACAATTCCAGCACTAACTTTCCATAATTATTTTATTTCCTTAATCTTCCCAATGGCTGGTTCAGCCCCAGGTGGGCCTCATTCCTCTCCAAGTTCAATAAGACAGTCTCTTATTCCCTCTGCTCTCCTGTCTCCTCCAATTTTGATTTTTGTTGGCAGCCTTACAGTATCTTCTGTCCTCTCTCTTATGCACACACAAACACACATATGCACACACACACAATAGATGGGAAATACCATTTGGAGAAAAACAATGGCAAGTTGCAATTTTCCACACCTAGAAAAGAACCAAAAGCCGGGAAAGAAAAAAAAAAAAGGACTATGAGGGAGAAAAGAGGACCACAAAACTGTAAATAAAGAAAAGGAGAGGGAAAAAAGAAGAGTTTGAATATATCAGTAGTAAAAGAGTGAAAAAAAATGTTACTCATATATATAAGGCTGAGGCAAAAAAAGTAAGTTATACTGGCACTGAGGAGAAGATATAAAAATAGAAAAAGTTTAAGCCCCAAATAACCTAAAGCTCAAGGTAGCTTTGCAATTTCTACTTCTCTGCCCAAAATTTCTGTCTCTACAAGTGTTGAAAAAGATGCAAAAAACTCCAAACAGTTTCAGCTTATTGTCTCAGTCTTTGCTTATGACACAGTATTCCCAAAGCTGAAAATGTTAAATGCCTGAGCTTTCCCTCAGCTTTTTCTACGTTAACCTGGAGTGCAGTACAAGTCATTATGCAAGTGTAATGCTGCATGCTACACCCAGGTGTAGCATCTAACTGCAGTCTTCAGAGACTAAGTCTGTCGGCTGCAGCTTAATAAATTATTTAAATACATGGCTGATTAAGCAATGGCTGTGTCTAACCTGTGGAAGGCAGGTGTGCCTCTGAGCCCCTACAGCCTACAGGGTGTGTGTGTGTGTCTGTGTGTGTGTCTGTGTGTGCCCCAGCTGCACCCTGGCTTCTTGCTCACTCCCTTCAAGCCTTCACCCCCACACCCCAGTTTCCAGCCCAGCAAGGTCCCCCCTGAATGATCAAGGACTTGGTTATGGAGCACACCCCACTGCTCAGACAGAGCCTCTGGGAGTCATCGAGTGTTATGTTTGCAGCAGTCTGAAGCAGAGCTTTGACTCAGGGTAATTATCTTGTGAGCTGAGCCTTGTATGAATATTGTCCACTAATAGTTTTGCTGCGAAAGAGAATATCTTTTCTCACTCTCAAAAGCAGAAATAAGTTCAGTTCATTTTTTAAAGAAATTACTTTAACAGCTTGTGCCATATTTAGGAAAAGGAATATAAGCACACACCAGGGCCAGTCTGGTAACAAAGGACACACATTGGTTTGGTAAAAGCAACCAGAGCACTCACATGACTACGTCGCCATGCACTGCACTGGAAGTGTGCTCATAGGTGTCAGTAGTTCATGCTTGGCCATCTGTATTTTGTCAACAATAGCAATTCACTTTTTAATGAATGTTTAAAGTCTCAATTCCCGCAGGAGTAACAGCTACAGAGAGCATCAACTATTGCTGAAAGAACAGGGATTCTAGGAATAAACAGAATATTGTGGAATGGCAAATGGGAACCAGTGACCTCATTATTCTGGAAAATGTCTCTTTTTGAACCACAAGGAACTCTGACAATTGTAAAGGCTTAGTCTTGAACAGTGGAGTTTTGCAGAGATAGAGTGAAAGCAAAATTGAGCCCCCTGTGTACTTATGGCAGTTCTTTATTATGTGCCATATATTATCATGTTGTGTTGTGTTTTGCTTTATCGTTGTTGCATCTTTATTAAAGGTGGGCCAGAAATAAAACACAGATGTAAATATACCTGCACTTCCAAAGCACTTGGCTGAAGTTAAGAGCACAGCAGCTGAAAGCCATCCTCAGCATGTATTCTTCTAGAACATTTATATTCTTCTTCTCTTAAAGTGAAAAACAAGGAAAACATTTAAAATAGCAAATAAAATCTTGCTGTTGTAAAATAATTATGTATAATGTTGTTCGCTACATTTTAAAATAATCTGGTCATGCAGATATGGGTAACGATTCTGACTTTAAAGAGGAGAGCAATTTTGCTCTCTAGCCTGCAGAATACTAAGAATGCAGGACACATTCTTGTCCTTAAGTCTAGGGATTTCCTTTGTTTAGGCTTATTAAGCGAATTACAGACTGGTGTCTTGCAGTCAGACAGTGAGGTCTGCACTGGATTATTGAGTTTTAGGACACAAAACCATATAAAGAAAGAGATGTCATTATTCCAATGACAATGGAGGAGAAAAATATCCACTGCTGACAGGCCTACTTACTCACAAGTCCATTGGTGTCAACATACATAGCAGTAGAGACAGACTAGGTTAGGAAAGAGTTTGTTACATCTGGTTAAAAGGGAAGTGTGAGAGCTAAAGGGGAGCAAAATACTGTATGTCAATATTTGCCCTACTGAGGAACAGCAGACACGTACTGGAACTGAAAGATACCATATATAAAGAAGTAAGTAACCACATGTAGTATTTCAGCCCTGTGCCCCAGCTGTAAAACATTATTTGAAGTTATAATAGTTGCACAGCTGTGGGAAGGTGAGGGTCATCCATTTTACATAAATATTCAAATTAAGAATGCAGGACTGCTGGCACAGAGCATCAGGAATGATATGGCCTCAAAGGTAGGAATGTAGACAGAAAGAAAGACAAAAATCTCTTTTTGTTTTCTCTTTTGGAGGTGGATGTGAACTTTTTCACTCCTCTCTTCCTTGTGCAAGGTTAAGCCTGAAGGTGGAAAATTATGAATATCCTAAGCAATTAAAGTACAGATACACAAAAAATTCAATAATTAAAATTTAAAAAATAAAAGACATACAAAAAGGCCTCATTTACACCTAAATCAGGTGGTTTCTAAATGCCCTAACTGCTTTCTTTTGCAATATTCAAATGCATTTCTTGAGTCCCACATCTGGTCATGGATAGAACTACCCTGACTAGACTTTCCTTATGCTCTATCTGGGTCTAGAAACTAGATGTTTTCCACATACAAATATGCCTGCACACCAATACACAGGTCATATGTACCTCAACTAGCTCTTAATGAAAAAGTCTGTGTACCAGAAGCTCATAATTTATTGCTCCTCACTGACTATTTATCCTCTTTTGATATGTGTTCACAACCTTCCACTATGACCAAGAAAAACAGAATTGCTGAGGTTGGAAGGAGCCTCAGAAGATTATCTACTCTGAACCCCTGCTCAAAGCAAGATCAGCTAGAGCAGGTTGCTCAGGATCACATTCAGCGGCAATTTCAAGTATCTCCACATACAGACTCCACAAACTTTCCAAGCACCCTGTTCTACAGTTTGACTACCCTGACCACAGTGAAAGGGTTTTTTCTTACATTTAAATGTAATTTCTTCTGTTTGAAGGTATTGATGGTCTCTTGTGCTGCTGGAGCTCAGGCTCTGCAAGCTTAGGGTCTGCCCTAGGCAAAGCTCCCAGCCCCCCTTGTCTGCAACCAAAACACTGACCTTGTTCTGCAGCTGCCAAACTGCAGGCAGAGCAGGAGCCCTTTCCCTGATGCCACAAGTCAGAAGGTTGCAGCTCTCACCATCGTGAGGGTCTCTGACACCTCTGATTCTGCCTGCCCTTCTCTTCATAAAATCGGAGTTTAGGCTCTTGCAGCTACAAGGTCTTGGAGAAGATCTCATCAAACTCATTTCCTTGGCTCTGATGCAATGCAGTCTGTAGCCCTCGTGCAGCTCTTTTACTTGGTGACACAGATACTCTGTTAGTGCACACCTCCTGCAGCTAAGGACACATCTCCTCCAGCCCCTGCATCATGTCATGCCAGGCAGGAAGCTAAACTCCACACAGCTGCTCACTCACCCATCCCCACAGAAGGATGGGGAGGGAATTCAGAGAAAAAGAAAATTCATGGGTTAAGATTAAGTCAATAATAGGACAGGGATGGATGGATGGATGGAAGGAAGGCAGGAAGGCAGGAAGGCAGGAAGGAAGGAAGGAAGGAAGGAAGGAAGGAAGGAAGGAAGGAAATAAAAATTCAATAATAGTAATAATAATAATTAGTATAATTAGAATACACAAAAAAGTAATGCACTTCCTCACCGCCTGCCAACCGATGCCCAGCCAGTTCCTCAGCAGTGGTCCCCAGCCTGCTTTCTCCATAGTTTGTCTGCTGTGCATGACACCACATGATACAGAACATCCTTTTAGTTAGCTGGGTTCACCTGTATTGGCTGTGTCCCCACTCAATTTACTGTGTCCCCCAGCCTACCTACTCACTGGTGGGGTTGGGTGGGATGAGCAGCTGAAAGGTCCTTGACTTAGTGTAAACACTGCTTAGCAACAACTGAAACTTCAGTGTGGCATCAACATTACTCTCATACTAAATCCAAAACACAGCACTGTATCAATCACTAGGAAGAAAATTAGCTTTATCCCAGCCAAAACCAGGATACATCAGTGAGGCATCCCTGCATCCATGAACCTGCAAAGCTCCATCCTTCCTTGGGAATTCAGGTTAAGTTATGGACAGAGGAAGATGCTTTAGTTTCTGCCCCATGAGAGGTCACCACCACTGCTGAGTGTATACACCATCCTCCACAGTTTCTGGCCCCCTTCTGTGCTCCCTTCTCCTCAAATTGACACAGACTGTTGCATCTCCTGGTTGCACCTCTTAGCTGCACTCTGTCACACATCTGTGTCTCACAGGTATGCTTAAATCTCCTGTGGGACATAACCCAGCTGGTTCTCTTAGTACAAGACTGGCAAGACACATATTCGTAAAAATACAGGAACAGATGCGGTCTTCAACAATGCCAACAGAAACACTGGGGAAGTAATTCTTCTCACTGGGATTTGACATTATTTGATGCATGTTGGTTCTAATGCAGTTCTAATCATGTATAAAAACCAGACATTGATTGATATTCTCTATTTTTACTCTGGAGTAATTCAAAAGACTTGAGTAAGCTCTGCTCATACCTTTGGAAATAGTTTAGAGGTATCATTTGATCTTCAGGAAATGGATACTACCTATTCATTTACTCTGGGCAGTTCACTGTTTTCTTTTTGATTTTAGGTGCTTCCTTGGTCAGCTAGTCAACTATTTGAGATACTGTTTTAAAACAGTAATGGGAATCTAGACACCTAACTTATGGAACAAGTTCGTCTCTACAGATCAGAAGAAAAATACTTAAAGGTAATTATAATTTTAACCTACTGAAATATCTGTCACTTGGATCCAAAAAGATTGGCGGCCCTAAATGCTACAGATGATACGAGTTCCAGGTCCTTAAATCTCCAAGGACTTGGCATTCAGATGCACAACACATCTGCTCAATGAATGAATGAAAGCAGAATTGGTTGTGACGTCAAATGGCCAAGTTGGATTCACAACGGTTCATCATTCTCCACAAACACAATTCTATTTCTTATTCCTATTCTAGCAAAGATAATGAATCAGTAACTGCTAGCTGCCAAGAAGGATTCAGGACCTTTGAGAAAAAAAGTATACTTTTAATTATGGCAAAATGAGAAAAGTAAATTAAACACCACCATCAGGTAATAACCTGCAGTCAACAAGGAATAAGATGTTGAGATTAGAAATGGACTCTTCCTTCTGTATTGGGAATTGTGAGACTTTTGAAAATAGATCTACCAGAAATAAAGTATATAATTTTATATATAATAAATTAGATTAATTGCATTGGTTTACTTCCATCTGGTAAAAGATGTCAAAGTACATACAAGTAGAATTTAACAGGCAAATGAACATTCTTTCCCATTAAGGCTAACATTATGGAATAGAGTGTGTATATCTGTTCAAATCCTCTTTACTTTCCAAAACTGCCTATTGAGAATGAACCATGGTCTCTGCTAGATTCCAAATCATGCCCAGATGCTCTTGGAGAGACCAGTAATTGTCGCAGGACAAAAACTTGCAGGGGACTTTTCCAATAGTTTGGCAGCAGAGACAACCCCTTCAGGCATTTTTAACGTACCATGGAACACCATTTTCTAATATAGACATGACCTTAAAAACTGCAAAATCTAATACCAATTTTGCACTTAAAAAGAAAATAATTTTTTTAAAAATGTAAATTCATTGAGTTTCTTTTTATTAGGAAATGGATTTAAGGACATATTTTTGAAAGGAAAAATAGCATTTTAGTTTGATTTTCCAAAAATAAAACAGTTGTAATAGTACTGTTTGCCCATTCATCTGTCTGTCCAGCTTGCTTGCCAGTTCTCCTCAAAAACCTTCAAGGAAGTAAGTGAACATAGAACACAAATCCAAATAGAACACAAATCCATAGAATACAAAGGAGCAAGACTTTATTAATATCCAAATCAGTCTGTATTTCCCAAGCTCAAGTCATTATATAAGATGTGATTCTCTCTCAAAAGTTTCATTTTAAAGGACAATGCTAGAAGTTGAGGCAGAAATTGTTATTATACAAGTGATCATTCAAATCGTGTGTCTGCATTCAAGGCTACAGTACTATCACCCTGTAACACACATTCTACAGGTATTCAGACTGGTAATGTGCTCTGCCTCTTACAGGCCACTGTGGCTCTCAGAGGGCCACAACACACGAAACACAAGTTGGAACGCAGGAAATTTTGACTAGGTGTAGAAAAAACAAAACCCAAACCAGTTAGAGTGGTTGGCCAGAGAGTCTGTAAAGAGTCCTTCCTTGGCGATACACCAAGGGTGATAGCACCAGGCCCTGAGCAGCCTGCTTCAACTGGAAGGAGATTGGACTACAGTCTCCAGAGGTTCCTTCCAACCCACACAATTTTATGGCTGCCTATATGGAGTCTATGAGCAGAAAAGGAAGAGTTGGTGAGAAAACTTACATCTGGTCCAATTAACTCAGAAAAGAAAAGTGAATCTTAAAATAGATTCACGTCTCATTGGCAAGTAACATGTATTAAAGGATATCTGTATATCTTACTGGATTGCTTAGATAGTCTTTTTTCTTTGTTCAGCTGCAGGCATTTGACTCCCCTGTAATCTATTTCTAGTAACTTCTGAATTTCTGAGTAAATCTTAAAAGATGGGAGGTTTTCGAGGCTGTCACCAATAACCTATCACTGATGTATATAAAGTTTCTGCATTCAGCAAGTTAAGTGAAAGACATATTTATGTATAGACATACCTGGAAACAGCAGAAAACAATACCCAAGGACACAGGAAGGTCTAACCCTAGTCAAAATCAAATGGACCTAGAATCCTTGAATCTAATGCAGGGTTGAACGACTGCCTTAAGATCATTAAAACAGTCTTAGAGGAAACAGTCACAAGAGTGCAGACTTCCAAAGAAATGTGAAACATCAACCTGAGTGCTGAAAGCAACTGAGATACTGCAAGTAAGTTACAAGCATTATCTGTTGTTTCTACTGTTTCTTTAGGGAATGGAATTTTGTGCACATCCTTTACAAATGAGGAGAAATATACCCAAATGGGTGTTGTACAGGACTTGTACTACACCTGTAAATTAAAAAAAATATGCAGGGCACAGACAGTGAAAACCAGAATGAAAGAAATAAGATGTGCAATACAATTTCCAAACACGTGTTTTGTGGTATTTCTAAACCCTCAAGATACCTAGTCAGCTCACTAGCTGTCAATCTAGAAAGACACAGCTTCTCCTTATGTGGGAAGAGATTATCTGGTGTCCCAGGTACCCTGTTTTGCCTAAAATGGTGCCCACTATCTATGTTTAGGCAAGTGAATTGAAGACATGTTTTTCACACTGAACATAAAATTTCTGTAATTATGTCTCACTTACTGCAGAGGTCAGAGCTGGCTGTTTTGCAGTCCCTTGTTATATTTCTCTTCTTACCATCTTCACCCCTCATGCTATGGTGGGATGAAGTAAGGGACTTTCAAAGAGAAAAGCAAAAGAAAGTCTTGCTTCAGACGGAAGGAAATAACCTGGTAATTCAGGCAGCTCAGACAGTCCAAAGATGTTTATTTCCAAGCCAAACTCTTTTGGCTATAGAGGTGATCGCAGACACTGCTATCTTTTCTTTGGGTATTAAATAATAGTATGCTTGTTTAAAAAAAAATTCATTGAAGCACTGAAAGGACTATCCATGTCTTCTGTGACTGAAGCATTCAACTTTTCTAAAACCACAGGGAAAACCTTACTTCAGGTAACATTTAAGTCTTTATTTACCAAAAAATTCCCCTCCGTAGCCTGAGGATAGACCATGCACATTTGATATGATACAGACAGGAGACTGTATTGGAATTGTTTCAGATAAATTTCATTGAAAGAAAAAGGTGTGAAATAGTTTCTGTATGAAGCAGGTTGAGCAGATCAGGACTGTTCTGGTTGGAGAAGCAGTAATACAGGCCTAATAAAACACTGAATGGCAAGAAGAAGGTGAATAGAAGTAACAGCTCATGGATTCTTCCCATATAAGAACTAGAGATTATCAAATAAAATAGCAATTGGCAAGCCCAAAGTAGAGATCCCTCATGCAAGACACTTCATACAGGGTACACACAAGCTCTGTGAATCCTTTTTACAGGATGTTGCAGGTGCTACAATTTTATATTGTGCGTAAAGTGGCTAGAAATGGGGAAATGGGGGAAAATGGGGGGAAAAAAAGCAAGGACTATTAATTACAGACATGTCAAATGACTGACTCCAATTTGCACTGGCGCAGAAAATTTCTGTATGTGTTTGGCAGACACATACTACTGACTATTGTGAGACAGGCTGAAGGGCTGGGAGGTATTTGGGCTGCCTGATGTGGCCATCCCTATAGTCTTAAATCCCTTATCTGAATGAAGCAGAGCTGTGTTTTGCAATGAGACTGCTTCCAAAGAGTGAACCCGAAGCTAACATACGGCTCTGTGAGTCTGAGCAGAAAAACCACCCTGCAGCTCCAAAACTCCTTCTGAAACTTGCTCATCTATTCTCAGCATTATCTGATGAAAAGAACAATGAAAAAAGAACACTTTGTTTAAAAAAGTCCCAACCAGCTCCTCTGTTACCCAAACCAAAACTCCACAATTTCTGAGGTTTCCCTTCCAGAGCCACAAAAGACATTGGCACATTCTATAGACTCAGGCACCAGTAAAATACAATATGTATCTAAAGAAGACTGATTGCCTGTCCTTACTGCAATGATTCTAAGGCCCAGTGCTCCACAGGGGAGAGATACAAGACAGCCAGGAAAGACATTGTGAAAACAGACAGAGAGCATATAAATCACCAGTGCAGCTCAGACATGGAATATAGAAAGATGACTCCTATTTGGAAGATAAACTACACTGTACATGCTAAGGCAGAGCAAGCAAATCTTTTGATATAGGTAAAATGCAGAACACTGTGGGGATGAGAAAGGAATCAACCTTCTGCCCCTACTGAAAACATTGGCTTTATTGAGCCAGAAACTGGAAAGGGTTATTTTTTCCTTGTGCTAAAATGCCTCCAGAATATAGCTGGGAGGAGGATTGGGGCACTTGCCTACAATGATTCAATCTAGTGTGGAAAAAATATATGTTCTTGTGATGATTTTCTAACACCAAAGAATTTGTCTGCTTTAATAAGCCCAGAGAACCTAGGTGTCTGGTGATTTCTTGTCATAAATCAGGAGCTCATTAAAAGAAAAAAGTATGAAAAGAAGGCAAAGATTCTGGCAGGAGTCTTGAGAAAACAACTGAAAAACATTTTTGAAGTTTCAGTCATTTTGGTGCAATATTGCAAAGGCCACAGCTCTGAACAGTAGTAGTTCTGAAGTCTGTCAACTAAGTACCTTAAAGCTCCTGAATTTACTGAATTTTAGACCACAGATTCCGCTTCCCACCTGTGACTGGATATTGCCTGCTTAGAACGACGCGCAAAGCTGTGGTTGTGGGAGGGAGCTGCAGAAAGTCATGCTACCTGACCAACAGGAAATTCAACGTGCATCAATTCTAAGAGTCCAAAGAGCTGTTGAAAAGTAAGATAAGGTTCAGAAGGGGATTACTGTGTCCTAAATGTGATATTTTTATTGAGAGGGCAATGCTTAAATTACATTTTTATGAGCCAGAGTGGCATACCATCACTTTTTCATTTTACTGGGAAGCTTGCTGGGACTTCTCTGGTTCACAGCTGCAGAATGGATTAATTTTATCCTCTCCTGAATGAGACCTTCAGTCCCAGTGTAACTTCTAACTTGAAAGCAGTGTGCAAGGATAATACAAGAGCAAAATTATTATATCATCAGAGTAAAAGAGAAACAGGAATAAAAATTAATAAAACACTAGGACTTGATTCAGCACAATATTTATGTGCATGTTAGCCTTAAGCATCCCTGGTTAGTGAAGCACTAAAGCATGTTCTTGGGCTTAATTGAAGTTAATGGGATTTACACAGGTCCTGAAGGTAATCATATGTTTCACTGCTTCATTAAATCAGAATACAAGTATTAAAAGGCAAGGGCTATCCTCAGGGAATTCCACTGAAATACAGGGTGATACAAAACTATAAATCATGTTAAGGTATTTATTATTAAAATTCAAACACAAAAATATGTTAAAGAAGGTGCATGTTGAATAAGACCTGAGCCTCAGAATAGCACTTTGTTTAACAAGATACCTGAGACATAGGACCTGTTTCAGTGTAAAATCAGAAGTAACTACAGAGAAGCCAAGGCTGATGCAGCTGAGATCAATATTAAACCCCAGAGAAGGGGAATTTTCTAAAAGCTAGGGGGGAGGGGAAGAAAAATGGAGAACAGGTCCCCAGAGAATGTGATAAATGGTGATGGGCTAGGCAATATAGTTCTGCTTCCAAAAGCCAGGCTTAATCCTCACTCAGGAGTAGACATTGTGCCACATATTTAATCTATCCCTTAGAGAGAGTCAAAAGGATCAAAAGCATCACACAGATACTTAAAGGGAAAGGTCATATTCCCATTGAGGACTAATGACTATATCCGTTCCTGCGAGCATGGGGGATTTCTGGTGAGGGAACTAAAACTGCAGTGTTTCCAGCGTTAACTCTGGCTGTAGGGTGTCTGCTGCCACAACAGCTTCTTGGACCCTTCCCCTTTACTCCAAACTACCCTCACGCGGTGAACTTCCAGCTCCCTGTGTTTCTCCTACAGCTTTTCTATACCTTTCAGCAGAGGGATTTCTTTAACAAAACTAAGCTCTGTGATCAGATCACCCGAAGCCACTGCAATGTCTCAAAACTACCAAAGCCTTTGTGGTTACAGAAGAATTGTAGAGAGCTGCTATAATTTAAGAGCAGGGATTTTTTTTTTCCACTGTAGTGGTTCAATGTGTGTTGTGTGCACACATGTGCTTCAGCACAGATGGAGATTCAAATGAATATCAGACCCTTTGGTGTGAGTTCAAATTTCCTGAAGGTGTTGGAATGTCTGTAAAACATCAGATGCCTTTTTGGTTGTTTTTTTTATAAATACATTTTAATTCTCTGCTGATTTGACATTTCACTTTATTCAGGAAAATCAGGAAAAAAATGACAACATATTGAAAAAAGTTATTACGGAAAAAAAGAACAGGGAAAGGGAAGGAGGCTTGGATGTCCCTGGCAGCTACCTGCCTTTCTTATAGAAAGCCACCTATGATTCTCCTACAACCACAAACAAGCCAAGTTTTCTTTGTGCTCTGTCCAGAAAGGAAGTTCAAAATATGTACATCTACTCCAAAGCTATTCATCTTTTTTATAAGGTTACTGGCGAGAGTAGAGAACCATTGTCATATTTCTTAAAATTAATTTTCCCCAAAGCTTCAGGAATCTTTAAAGTAAGGTTTAAGATATTCTTTTTTTCTCTCCTAACACATTTACCTCCAAAACAATAGTTACTTTATGACTGTTTTACTTTTTTACTGGTTATACTCATTTCTCTGTTTCTTCAGGAAAGAAAAAAAAAAAAGACTAAAAAACCCCAAAAAATGCCCAACCCCCAAAGCTTTAGACCTCTGCACTGCTGGCTTTAGCTTGAGCTTGCTACTATCAACCCAGACCCATGTGGATGGAGAGGCTGTGTTTCCACAAAGGCTGAAGGATATATTGCATGAAAGAGTTTCTAAATGGTCAGTAAGACCAAGAAAACAACAATCTTTGAACCTTTGGATTCTCAAAAATGTTTTCAATTGCATATTGGAAGTAACATAAGGCAAAACAGCAACAAAAATCAGAGTCAGGCCCCTAAACAAATGTCATCACTGGTTAGACTTCAGTAAGGGTGTTAATTATTATCACAAAGTGAGGAAACCACAGAATTGTTGGACGAAACACACGTTTCATGTGGAGAAAGTAGTACAAACAAACCAAAAACATACACCATTTTTCATGGAGTACAGAGAAGATGCATCTATTTATTCAACAAGCCTTAGGGATCCTCTTCCTTTACAAACTATCTAACCTAGCACAGTACAATTTGCATCCCAAGACTGTTAGAGTCTTCCATATGCTTGTAATTTAGTAACTATCTCAGCTATGAGATTAAAACTGGAATAATTCTGAGTGCCATCAAGAGGGAACTTCTTGTATAAAATCTACATGTACTGTACTATGATACCAATGCCAGAGAACCTGCCTTCTCCCATATATCCACATTTGCAGTCCTTTCAGAGGAGATTTAAACTAAATTTAAGATATGCAATTATTCTACCTGGGTCTAGGACACGGAATATATAAAAGGTGTGCTATACCCTATGAAAAAGCTGTGCATATGGTGAAAAAATGTACTTCCCACTGCAATACAGCATAGGGAGCAGTGATGCACTTAGTTCAAAAGTTGTCCCAGAGAATGGCAAACACCAAGTATTTCACACTAAGGTGGCAGAAAGGCCAGAGCAAGTAGTTTTTGGATATCCTGTCTAGAAGGTATCCTTTTTCCCCCTTTAATATCAAGATGATTTGTTACCTAGAGCTGAATAAAAAATAACATATCATAGTATGTATATAATACAGGAACATCATCTAGCCATGTCACAAAGATTTTGTTATTTATGGACCAATCTAGGAATAAAATAAGTTAGAATGTTGAAAACAAAATAGAGCCTAGTCAGTTCACTGATCTGTACGCTCAGAATTAAGGACAGATCCTTTCCTGGTATGCACTCATCACGATGAGCAATTTTTAGAGAATCTCCTTGTTATAGACTGATGTCATATACAATAAATAAGCTAAGATCACATGCTTAGGTTATGTCTCTATTGCCACATTTACCTGAATCATAGCCACACTGACAGACCTTAGTTTTAGGCTGATAACAATCAACTTTGTATAGGTTTGCGCAGTGGCTGTACACTGGCTTCAGCAGGTGAAATCTAGGTTGAGACAAGGCAGGAGAATATCTCCAAGTGCCTTACAGAGGTGATAGAACAAATTTTACCAACTGAAACTTCAAGTCAACCTTACTGAACCCCTGGAAATTCCTAACAACAGAATCCTAGAACTGGTGTACTGAGTGCAGTTAAATTGCTTTAGGTTAAGTAACTTTTAACTTAGGTCATTCAGCATCAGCAATTTGAGCTAACTTACCTAGCTTGACTTAAACTGGGTTTAACATGGTCTACTTTTTCAACAGATCCACAACAATTCTATTCCTATGTTTTCTAACTGAGGTACAAATTAATTTTTTTTTAAATGTCTCTTACTTAGAAATCTGCAAGCAAAGCCAGTCCTGCACAAACCACACCTTTCCTTGAATTTACTGCCATCATTTTAGAAAGTTTATTTAAAAGAATATAACCCAGATACGTGCTTTTCTATGAAATGCACTTTTCAAGTTCATTTGGCCAGAGAAAATACTAATTTTCCAGAATGGCATATTTCATTTGCTACCAAAGAGGACTGACTGTAACATAAAGCGGGTGGCTCCTTTAGAAGAAAGAGAAACAATTTGACATGGTAGGTCTGGTATCCTTCTGCAATATCAAATGAAGGCCTACATTTTCAAAATGATGCATGGGAACTTCACCACGTGGTGCCCATTAAAGTCCATGCCAGCTCTCATGGTTTATGAGGTCACCAGAAGTCCTTGATGGAATTACACCCCCATCCTGCATGGTGGATTCTCTTGTATCACAGATTCTGAATCAAAGCCTCTAAGGTCAACAAAAATGTCTGCAGTCAGTTTGCTCAGGTTTGGATCACGTATTTCCACTGGAAAGGGAGAAACAAGAGAAATAAATTACTGAACAATTGTTAGTGTAACAGCATGGCATGGATCTTATGTTGATACATATTCCTGTATGGTAAGGGGGAAATAATGTCTTCCTGTGGTCGTGCTCAAGGCATCTGAATGAAAAGAGAAACACGGGAATATTCCTCTGAAAAACAAAAGGACATCCTGTGAGAGTGCAGTTACAAAGTAATTCTTTGAGCATTCCTAACAGCTATCAGACAACATATGAAACACAGTATACTTGAAGAATAAATATTCTGGGCTCTTTGTGCATCATGTGCATTTTTAGAATTTGCTGTTCTGGTGCACATAAGTCAGTTTTGTATTTACTGGACCGAATCTTTTAAAATCTATTAAAATAGTAACATTCAATGTCCAAAAGTGAAACCTGGCACTCAATTCGCACAAAGACTTTGCACATTGTTGTGTTTTAAAACACTCAGTAGTTAATAAAAGACTGTGGTCTATTGGTATATTGGTTTTCATATTCTCTCCACTGGAATATGATCTTGCTTTAGCAATAAACTGATATCTTGATTGAATACTCTCCAGTTCTCTAGATTTCTAGTAGTGTTCCTGGGGTTGTATCACTAGCAGCACAGTGACTGTGTTAGAAGAATCCTCCTCGGAAAATTAAAAGCCATGGTACCACTAGGGTCTCCTGAATCTGCTTATGTAAGGCAGAATAATTTTATTTAAAAAGTAGATGTTTGTCAAGTCACATGATGATATTCCTTATTAAAACACAGACCAGCAGGTTTCTAGGAATCTGTGCACTTATCAAACAGTCTGGATTCCATAAGATTATAAAATGTCCTAAGGTAGTTAACAATTTAGGGAGCAATTTGTATGCATTAATACATGCACACCTTGCAAACAAAGGTCTAGAAAGAAGAGGACATGCTTATTGAATGAGATTTGCACAGAGCAAAGAAATAATGTCTCTGAGACAAGCAGCAAATTAGGAAGCATAACAGCAATGTGATAAGGATTATCACCAGGTGTTTCCATGGGTGCATGGTGGCTGTGGTTTAGTTAGGCTTCTGTTACCCAGGGCTAAGAATGCAGTACCCTGGCCAGCCAAAAACTTCAATAGTGCAGCACATATTTTACAGCAACTGACCAGATCAGAGAGAGAGAGAAAAAAATCTGACGCTTCATATGGCACCTCTCTGAACTAGGGAATACAGATGATACAAATATAGCTGTACTGCTTCTGGATTCAGGTGACTTGACACTTACTGCCCTGACTTTCTGCGAGCTGGAGAGGTCACCCACCGGATAAGTGTGAATTAACCATAAAGGGAATGCAGTGCTGTATCAAATGAATTTCTGTAGCAGCTGTGGAGGCTGTGGCAAAATTTCAGAGGTTTTGAAGGGCTGATCCCAGTGGTACAACGGCTTTTCATTTTCCAAGAATGGCCAATCCCAGTGGTACCATGGCTTTTCATTTTCCAAGAAAGATTCTTTTAACACACGCTGGAGTATTTCTTCTGTCTTTTGTTTTAGTTTCTGTTCTTACTATTCTTTGAAAAGAAAGAAAAGTCAGGAAAGTTCAGAGTGGGGAAACTTTTTCATTACAGAGGATTGAATCCGCCAGTAAAGGACAAAGTTTACAGCAGGAATCCTGTGAAAGAAGCATTGTGTATGCATGTTCATATCCAAACCCTGTGATATAGCCTGTAGTATTTTACCTTTTGCAGCCAGGCTGCCTTTCTTGCCTTTGCTTAAATGAGCAGTCAGTATACCCACAGCTGGCCTGGGCTATTCCCACCCCCATCATCTCTTCACCCCTCTGAACATCAGGCACCAGCTAAATTTTACTGATAAAGCCAACACCAAGCAGAAGGAAAAATATGCATTCTTCATGCTGTACAGCTGAGCACGGCTAAATGACTCATAAAAAGTCCCAGGCAACAACTTTAAAAGGAAGAAAGGAAAGGGCTGGTGCTGTGGGTGGAACTGGAAGGGGAGGGAGGCTGGAGTGGTGGGCTGTGGAGGGGGACGTGTCACTCCTTGAGCTCGAGCCACTGCCAGTCCCCCCACATGGTCTGAGCAGCACCACCTCAAAAGTGAATGGTTGTTTCTACAAAATTTTTACTTCCATCTGAGGGCATTTTGTGTGAGCTGAGATCAAAGGCATTTGAATTATATATAATGTAACTTAGGTAGGTATTTGACATGGATAAATAGTTTGCCAGCAGCATAGAAATAGTAATTAAGAATTTGCAATCTCTCATTTTACACCAATACTCCAATGCCCTATTTCTGAATTCACAACCCTGAAATGAAGGTTGAACTATTACATAGCCTAGGCTTTTAATTATCTTTTGGGAATGAAAATATTAAAATACATATCATCGAATGGCCTGGGTTGGAAGGGACCTTAAAGATTGCAAGCCTCCTGCCACAAGCAGGGACACACTCCACTAAACCAGGTGTCTCAGAGCTCCATCCAACCTGGCCTTGAACACTTCCAGGGATGGGGCATCTCCAACTTCTCTGGGCAACCCATTCTAGTGCGTCACCACCCTTGCTTCTTTCCTAGTATCTAATCTAAACCTACTCCCTTTCAGTTTAAAGCTTTCCTGCCTTGTCCTGTCACTACATGCTCTTGAAAAAGTCCCTCTCCATCTTTCTTGTAGGCTCTCTTCAGTTACTGGAAGGCTGCAATTAGATCACCCCAAAGCCTTCTCTTCCCCAAGCTGAACAATCCCAATTCTCTCAGCTTTTCCTCACAGGAGAGATGCCTCTAATTAACTTGGTGGCCCTGCTTTGGAGTCGCTCCAACAGGTCAATGTCCATCCTGTGCTAGGGACCCCAGAGCTGGATTCAGTCCTTCAGAGGCGACCTCACCTTGAGTATAGGTGTTGAGAGATTACGAATTCCTAATTAATAATTCTATGCCGCTGGAGCTGTCACTTAAACTAAAGCTTTGAGCTCCTTTGCCCTTGCCGTCCACAGGGACCGCGTCAGCGATGCCCAGGCTCTGACCCCACGGCGGGCGCTCCTGTACCGAGCTCCTCTTTTCCTTCCCATCACCTTCACCAGGCTGGGGCGGCACAGGCTCCTGCAGCCGCTCGGCGCGTCCCAGGCCAGCGCCGGGAAGCAGCCCGCCGGCGGTGCCGAGGCAGCCCGGCCCGTTCCCGGCCGCTGGAAGCCGGGCCCGGCGCGCGCAGCGCCACACGGCCTCTGACGCCTCCCGGCGCTGCCGCCAGGGGGCGCGCGAGCGCGGGCGGCCCGCGTGCCGCGCCGGGATGGCGGGCGGGGAAATCCGGGAAGCGTTTGGGAACGTCAGTGTGGGGAGCAGATTGGTGGCCATCGAAATGGAAGCGATCGCAGGGCGAAGTCTTGCGCTCCGCCGGCACGGTTCTGGGTAGGCAGAAACTCAGGGAGAGCCGGGGCGGAGGGTGTCCCGCTTGAACGCTGATTAAAGCAGCCCCTCCTGCTCAAAGCCCTCAGGTTCCAAACACAGCTAGGAATTCCAAAAGAAAAATGGCTTTGTAATTCACAAAGGAAAAATAGTGGACAAAAGGCTTTCCTTTTTCTTGCTGCCATCCTGAATCCATGTTTCTTTCTGAAATGTTATATACCTTTTCTTATTTGGTGTGTTTAGTTGAATTATTTTTTTCTCCTTCAAATGGGAAAACCTGAATTAATTCTTCAGATAAAAAAAAAAAAAGAAGAAGAAAAAAAAAATCCACAATAATTCAGAAAGGTATTAATTAATAGGAGGAGAAGTAACTCATGCTTTCCTGTTAAGTTATAATATGAATGGTAGCATTTTGAGCTCTTGGCCTAAAATAGTTATATTGAGCTTTGATCCGTGAGACATTAACAGACAGGAAGCAGAGGAGAAAATTGGGGTAAATTTAATAGTATCCAGAGATAGAATAATTAACTCTTATGGTGCCTATCAGCAGTGAGGATCTGAAGAAAAGGCTTTATAAAAATAAAACCAGAAAGGGGAAAGGGCCATTACTGTATATTCGAGAGAAGAATGTGACAGCGTTCCCTAATATGAATCATGAAATGAAGGCCAAGTTTGTCTTCTTTATCATCAACCAAAGAGGGCCACTGTTTCCAAATAGGATGAAGCATTGTAGGCCAGCAGTTACTGTCACTGCTTGTTTCTTGAGTTTTTATTCTCTTCTTATATTAGTAAGCTTTTCACAATACATGTATGAGTGCATGGATTAATGAGCCTTCTTATGAGTCATAAAAGCTACAGATGGTCTCCTTTCTTTTCAGCCTTGGTTATCAGTGAGATATCAAATCCTATTTGGTTAACACAGAGAGTGGATCTGTGTAAGTTGGCTCAGCACAGGATGTAGCACTATTATGCTCCCTGATTTAGTTCTAAGTGTCCACATCAGTTCATATGTATCATTAATATGTATCAATTCCCAATATAGCATGTTTTCATGTTGTAACAACCTAAGCTCAGTCTATCTACAAATACAGCACCTTTGTGGCTGTTCAGTGGTACTAAGACTCCTCTAGGAAGGACTCTAAAAGTATGATATAGATGGGGCTTGGAAAGGGTGCGTTGACCACAGCACAGATACGCTCAAGTGCTGATTCAGATCTGTGCTCAGATACAGGGTGTCTGTTCTCATGTGTACCTTCCTGTTTAATTGCTATGTTAATCACTGTTCCCACAAAAGACATTGAAGTGCCTCTAAAAACATGCAGGACGTACTTCATAGCTAACAGCCTATAGACTGAGAGGTAAAATAAAATGATTCCATAAATACTGGAGAGATGCTCTTTACATCAAAAGAAACAGCACTTCATTTTTCAAAGGCTAAAACATCAGCACAGGTGACAATGTCTTTCAAAGCGTGGAGTAGATATTAACCCACTTCACTAGATCTATGCAAAACCTCAGAAAGATATACTTCACATGATTATGTATTATATACCAAAGGGAAAGGAAGGAAGGAAGAAATCTCCCCAGCCTTTCTGCAAATGCATACAATAGAACTCATTGAAAAGCCTCTCAGTATATTGCAGTACTGAACAGTAAATCAATGTAATCTGAATTTCTGCAGTAGCAGGAAACTTTCCAAATGATCGCTATAAATGGAGCACATGTTTTACGTATAGGTTACTATTTTTGGCAGTCCATCAAACCCCTTTGATGTGTAGACAGTGGGGTTTCATCCAGCTAGCAGGACAAGAATAAAAGGTCCATATTCTGCCTTGTGCCAAGATCCACTCTGAGCAGGAGACGGGGAGCTGGTTATGGTCACACAGCTCCATGGCTGTTCCTGTGTCAGCCTGAGCCACTGCAGAACTTAGATAAACTCGTGTTTCAGACCCTGAGATGTACCCGTTAACAATCAAGAGCACTCTATTCTGCTTCTGTGGGTCTCTCAGTCACTCCCTGTGCCAGCACGGGGAGAAACATTGGCACAGGAGCTTTTTATACCACCTTGCACTGGCTGCATGGTTCCTTACATAGGGAGCATCCCCCGGGGGCCAGTTAAGGCAGTGCTCTGGAACACCTGCACAATACAAAGTGACGGAAACCAGCACAGAGAGTCTGGCTCGTGAGTCCTCAAAATGGAAAAAAGGCAGATGAAAAAAAAACACACCAAGGCAAGGGAAACCAGGCATCGCATGAGGATTAGAAAGAAAAGACCAGAATGAAAATTTGTAAAATGGAGTAAATCACTTCCTGACTGCAACAGAGCTGAACTTCAAAAAAGATCCACTAAGCCCACAGCACTGCTGCCCAGGATAGACAGTGTCTGAGTGTCCTTCCTCTCCTCGGGTTTCTCATCAAAGATGACGTCAAGATTTATGAATCCCTTTCTGCATAGTTCTGTGAGTTTAAACTAGCCTCAGTCTATTACAGCCTCCACATAAAGCAGCAAGCATTAAAGTGTTTTGCTGCATGTGGATAATGCACTATGGGACACAAGTGTCCAATAGCCATGATTTTGTGGCTGTCCCATAGCCATGATTTTGTGGCTCTCCAAGTTGATACCAACTACAGGAAGAAGTCAGTGTTGACAAAGAGAATTAAAAATATTTAATTTGCCCACTACATTTTTTTTTTCTTTTTTTAAACTCTGAAATTCATTACACTCATGGCACATATATGTAATACATTTTCATTAGTCCATCATCAAAGCGCACAAATACTAAAACCCCTCTGCTGTTCTGAGTGACATATTTCAGGAATAACTACTCAGAAATAACTGCTGTAGATGTGTCTGGCTGCTGAACATGAAAGTATGGGTGCTGCTGACTGCCTGGCAGCTGGCCCAGCATTTAACCCTGCTGTTTTAAAATGTCGTAAAATAAGCACAATTTAATCTTTTGAAACCTTTTGGTCAGTGACTGTGATTTCCGCAAAAAATGACTTCAAAGGAAAGACAGGCACCTTTGTTGATGCCTTTTTAAGCAGTCATGAGTTCCAAATTATTTTAAAAAAGGGAAGCAGAAACCTCAAAGTGTGTAACACCTCCTCAGAATTAGATGCTGAAGCGATATGTAAACTGGGCTGTAAAAATCGATCCTCCACTAGTGATGTGGCTCAGAATGATATCATTAAAAGATAATGTCAATGGAAAAAGAATATCATCATAGACTAATGGGCTCCTCCTGACACATAAATACCACAGCAAAACCTCTATTTTAATGAAAAAATACCATTTAGAAGCCAAGATATTTGATTTTCAAGGCAGGATGTGTTGAAAATGCTCTATTTCTGTGGCTGTATTTCTGTTTTGCCAAATATCTGACACAGAATTAACACTTCAACCTTGCGGTCTTCATGTAATACACGAGATTCCTCCACGCCTCAAAAGCACCATGCTTTACCTGTGCAAAAAGCAGCTGAGTTCTGCAAATAGTGTTCTTTTTTGTTAGTGAGTTGCAATCTTAATGTAGACTGAAGGTTTTATTTCCGAACTTAGATGTGGAAAAAAATTATCCATATGTAATCATTTGACATTTATTTCATTCACCTTGGTTTAAGGAATGTGGGTGTTCCTAGGCATGAGACTGTTTAGGGGGTTGTTTTTCACTGCAGTAAAAAGTGGAGTTAAAAATACCCTTTAAACACATAGAGAGGAAAAAAAAGGGATATGAAGATACCTTGAATATTATAAATAATATATAAACATACTTTCAGTCTACATCATATTACCCTTTTTACCTTCGCAAAAAATATCTTCTGTTCTTCTCAGGTTTGGGTGGGAAGAAACGCCTTTTGACATTCCAGTATTAAAGCAGAATGATATGACGAGCATTTGATCTATCACTGTATGCCAGGATGCTTTGAAAATGCCTACCAGATGTGGCCCTCAAAAGTCTTAGGCGTCTTCTGCTTAGTTCCTGGCTTTAGACCAGTCCAAGGAAAGAACTGGCTGATGAGCTGCTCAGACCGGGCTGATCTGGACAAGATCTGGATGACTATTGTCACCTACAAAACTTTAAAATCAAAAAGGGAAGTGCCTTGCAAGACTAGGCGCCTCCAGGATTAGGCAGCAGCCAAGCACGGGTTTCTGGAGAGTGCTTTTGGATGCTGTTCCACCTACATCCTGCCTTAGGTGCCTAAGTCCTTTACTAGAGCTAGCCAGAAAGGCTAGATTCCCATTGAAGTCTGGAGAAGGATTTACATTAACTTAAGTGGATTGGTTCAGGCCTTAAAATGAGAACCATGTGTACATCCTTATGAAGAATCTGGTCCTTTCTGTTTATTCATTGTGACTTCTTGCTGTATTGAACCATTCATATGCACTAATCCACAAATAGTATGTTGGAAGATGTTCTGGAGGATAAGAGAGTTGTGACTTTCATGCCCATAGTCCGTGCTGCTCTCAGTGGTTCTGGCTGTATGGCAGCCGCCCTGGCTAATGCGCCACTCAAGCCACATGCACCATTCAGGTCATATATAAGCTCTAATTGTATTACTCGTTTGGCTCGTCAATACTTTTCCATGGAGCTGAAGGAAAGGAGAGCATATGGAATGGAGAAGCAGGAAAATTAATGAATGAGAGAATATAACTTTCAGGGTTCTGGCAATGTTTTCACATCCATATTTTGCTCCACTCCCCTGAGGTCACAAAAAGCAAATGGCATGTTCATTTCCTTCCATCTGTGCTATTCTGAACAGCAAATGGGAACTTATATCTAAACTTTCTTAATAAGCAGGGGAGAGAGGAGAGCTGGGTAATAATTAGCTACTGGCTAGAAATGCCTTGTAGATTATTTGAATTTCAGAGTGATGTTCACTGTAGACACATTTTTCTTCTTTCTTTTCCTATTTCGCAATGCCAGGACACTTTAAATTAAAAATTAAAAAAAGCCCAAATTCTTCCTAAATCCTACCCATCACACATGAAGCAGCAGGAGCAGACCCATGCAGAGCCAGGCCAGCGTTGTCCCATTTTCCTTTAAAATGCACGCAGTTCCTTGTAAACACTGGGACGAGGTGGCTGGCCAGGAAGCCCTGGTGGTGTTGGATGTGTGGCAATGGCCCCCCTTTCCCTGGAGAGAGGCTCAGCTCCAGCTGCAGCTGCTCCCCCCCGCCGCTGGCTCCGCAGGAGGGGGCAGCTGGCAGGGCCTCCCCGCCGCCCCAGCACATCACTCCCCCCGCCCTGGGCTCCAGAAACCAGAATTTAGTGACCTGGCGATGCAGCAAATAAATAAATGAATGGAGCTGGAGAGCTTTCTGGAGAGGCCTGCGGGCCATGCTTCGCAGAGCGAGGGAGAGGAAAAGCGCTTCTGTAGGCGTCTGGCTGGCTGGGTTCCTGTCAGAATAATCATTTCAATGTTACTGTGATTTCACCAAGTGGCACACTGGGGCACCTAGGGTCTTGGTAGGCAATTTTTTACAGTGGTGAATGTAAATAAGGCATTTATTTAAATTAACCCTCTATTATACAGAGAAAACATAAGCTGGGAGGAAGCATTGCTGCTTGAGTACCTGACAGCAGTACATTTATAAAGCAGGGGGGAGGACAGGTCTTCCCCATCACCTGGGAAGCACTAGCCAATATTTACCAGTAAAAATGGGGTTCAAGGACAATAATTCTGCCACCAGCCTGGTTAGCAAGGCAGCTCACACCGTGGCTTCCAGTCTGTAAAATGGGTATAAGGATCATGCCCTTACATAAGCCCCAGAAAAGACACTTGAGGGATATGAAAACACTGGACACACACTAGGAAGGAACCAGATTTCTGCTCCATAACACTATTCACATTTCTGAGGGGAAAAAAAGACCATGGAAAAAACCCAACTTGAAATAATGAGATATTTCTTTAACTAAAAGTCTCCTCCTAAGCAGCATTGTACTTAATTACATCCTAAAAGATTTCTTGTGTGAGAGTATTTACATGTTTTATGTTTCAGCTGGTTTGTAATTTCAAGCCAGAGAAGCAGGACACTATTTTACAAAGAGAATAAAAATAGACAGTTTTGATCAATGAAAAATTCTTCCAGATTTTTAATGTCCAAAAATGGATCCAAACCCCTTTCTGCAGGAAAGTTTCATTTTCAAGCTACTCACATTTTTATAAAGATCCATTTCATTAAAAGTTTTCCACCTAACCTGATCCAGTAGTACAGCTTTGTACCTGGATATTGCCAAACCTCTGCTGGGCTCCTTTTGGGCTTGATGAGCTTCTGCCAGTTCCTTGATGCCTAGAAAACACCACTTTACTGCTATGGCAAAGCCTGAGTTTAAAGTAAGGGCCATTCCATTCCTGCCTTTGGTTAAGCCCCTTGTCTTTTTTTTTTTTTTTTTTTTAATTTTAAAAACATTTCCCCTTTATTTTCATGGTAAAAGGTATTTTCAATATTTTACAAGAAAATACTGAATGTCCTTATTAGCTTTAGGTCATAAATGCCACAAAACAGATTTAAAAACTGGAATAAACCCAACATAAATGCTTACTATTGGTGAATATAAGGGCATACAAAACAGGGCAGTAAAGTCACTATACAATATCAGTAAAACCATTAAAAAAATCTGGAAAAGCATCAAGATGGCTGGCCTCTTTGTAGTTTCTGCACAGAAAAAAAAAAATTGAGCCTTATTTCTAAATATTTTCCCTAGTGGGAAATAACAGCTTGAAAATAATCCCAGATGTATTCATTTGTGCAACATTTTTCTGCTTGCAACATATAGGCATGGAAAAATTATTGAAGGTTTCAATTCTGGACTTGTATTTTAAAAATGTCAAGCTTTTGAAAAACAGCATAATTTTTCCCTAAAAGCTATTCATTTACCTGGAATGTTGGCCAGCAGGCGTACATTATGGACTTGGTTTAGCTAAGATTGAAAAATTGCCCAAAGGCAAAAGACAAGTAGGCAATTTTTGTGGCTCAGATTATATACCAACACAAAATACAGCTGAGTTGGTTTTTGAACTGGCATATAAAAGAATTTTGGACATTATGTGACCTTGAAAGTGATCAAAAGCTATCTGAGGTTTTTAAAAAGCCCAATGATTGTTATTTTCATGTTGTCTTTTTTACAATCAAAATCTGTATCCTGAGGTACAAGCAATCAGAAATCTCTTGTTAAATGGCTACTGAAAACAATAAAAAGAAAAGCAATCCAAGCCCATAAGTAATAATTTCCAAAGACAAGCAGATAAAGGTATATTTCTGTTTGCTCTACAAAAAAAGTTGTTTGATAAAATATTCCCATTTTGGATAGATATTAAAAAAACAACACTCAAAACTTCAGGAATCTGTCTTGCTAAAGGAATCAAAAGTTTTCTTCTGTTCAATCTAGAATATCATCTTGAAAAGTTATTTATCTGGATAATATTTACAGCCCAGAATTTTCTGTGACTCATTTCTGTGACATAGAGTAAGTGACATTCCCACATATAGGTGGCTACAATAATTTTAATAGGTTGGACTTACTGGGAGGAGTGTGGGGGGCTGTTCCCCCCAATGTATATAAAGTTGCTTTTTTGATGGAAGGGAGACACTTTAATAAAAAGAAAGAAAAGTCAGTGAAAATTCAGGAAATTAAATTACTCCTCAAGAGCCAAATGAACAGATATGGGAAAAGGTAGAGTGGTCAAACCAGTGCACACCGACCCTTTAGGGCTGAGGGCAGTGCCTGTGCTCTGGCAGGAGGAGCCAAGCTCATGTTGAACCAGCCAGCTCCAAGAGCACACAGACTGATGCTCAGTGACATTGTTGCTCAATGTTTCTCAGTGTCTGATGCTCAATGACACCTGACAGCTCAATGCTCTGTGTAAGCTGAGCAGGCAAGCAAGGCTGGTCAGTGTGGACACAATGCCCTATGAGCAGAGCTCCACTGGCTTGGAGAGAATATCACTGCACAGTGCTGATGTCCTGCATAGCTGGGCCAGTCTGCCTGGAGCCTGCCAGAGGAAGTCCAGGGCAGCACATGTACAGCTGTATAGGAGCATCATGATCCAAGGGCCATGCAGTCTATTCTGTTCCCACAGGAATCATTGCCAGAACTTGGCTGTTTTTCTATTTGAGAAGAGTTGAGTCTTTAGAGGGTACCACAGGGGTTACCCTTCAGGAAATTTATGGCCACCAAGTTAATTAGAGGGATGGAGCACCTCTCCTGTGAGGAAAGGCTGAGAAAATTAGGTTTTGTTCATCCTGGAAAAGAGACAGTTTTGGGGTGACCTAATTGCCTTCCAATACCTGCAGGGAGTCTACAGGAAAGCTGGAGCAAGACTATTTACAAGAGCATGTAGTGACAGGAGAAGAGGGAATGGCTTCAAACTGAAAGAGAGTAGGTTTAGATTAGATTCTTAGAAGAAATCATTTACTGTGAGCGTGGTGAGGCACTGGAAGAGGTTGCCCAGAGAAGTTAGGGATACCCCATCCCTGGAAGTGTTCAAGGCGAGGTTGGATGGGGCTCTGAGACACTTGGTCCAGTGTAAGGCGTCCCCGCCCATAGGAGGGAGGTTGGATCTAGATGATTTTTACAGTCCCTTCCAACCCAAACTATGACTCCATGATTCTTCAATTCTATGAAATGGGGTTGCTGCATGACTGGCAATATCCAGCTGACTGGTTATTCCATGAAAGGTGGTCCTTTTCCTTTTGGAATGCAGACTGCTTCTATCCATGCAGTCTCCCTCAAATGCAGAGCATTAGAAGTAGCTTCAGACACAAGTTAGAATGACAATGAGTGCTCCTGGGCTTTTTGGTACAACATATCAGCTTTGCCCTGCTGGAGTGAATGTCCACACTCAGGTCACATGTGATACTGGAACACGGTCCATGTGCTGGAGAAATGATGAGCATAGTATCACAAATGCTGTGTTATCACTTCTTCACTAGATCCAACACCTCCTCAATGACAGCAAAATTTATTTCTTGAATACTTCACATTCCCCTCTGTATCCTAGTGGTGACAAAGAGTGGCTCAGTTATACTTCTTGCCCAAGAGATTTGAGAAGTATTTGAAATAGCCAGTCAGATGAAGGTGGGAAGAGTGAGTTCAGGGTCAGAACTTCTAGACCTGTAATACTTTCTCAAAAAGAAAGTGTGAAGAAGATGTGCTAACGTTTCTGTGCTTCTGAGCTCTCCAACAGCATATAGTCAGAAAAGAGAAAAATCCAAAGAGTGTAGTCAACAGGGTCTTAATGTACAGCTGACAGAGCTGGCAGAGAGGTTCTACTTGATGCTCAGGAGATCCATAAAAATGCTGGCTGCCCCCACCATCCAACTGCAGGTAGTTAGCATATCTTGAAATTAGCATATCTTAAAAGATCAACAAATATCTCATTGCAAATTAAAGAAAGAGAATTTGTGTAGACATCTTTGTTGTCCCCCTGCAGAGAAATTGCAGGTGTCTTCACAGATCAGGGAAATCAAGTATGTGGCCTCTGGTTATATTCTAAGTATAACTTGGTTTATTTACACATATAAATAAGTACTGAAACTGAGACAATCCAACAGTGTGCAAGTAATTCCCTTGTTAGAGTCTCAGCTCATCAGTAAAATTGGGATTATAAGCAACAATTCCACCTGAAGCACGCATTTTAGTATGAGATGAAAGCAAATAGCAACCTCACCTTCCAATATCACAGCTTTCTTCACACACAACTCTAATAACACAAATTTCGAAAATTAGTATATCATTCCAGGAGTGAATATTTATTTACGTGCTTAAATAAAAGAAGAAAAAAAAAAAGGAAAAAATAGTCTGGAAGATTGAAATGGCACCATCTGGTGACACCTGCCACACAGCATGAATGGCTCATGAAGCTACTTTTTTATTTGAAGTTTTGTTGAACAGCCTTGTGTGTGAACATAAAAGCCTTTAACAGAAAGCTCTTGATCAGCCACTGCTTTTTTTATTTTGTTGCTTCATCTTGCTATAAAGACAATTGTAGACAGGCATGTGGATTCAGATCCTTCCTTCAGAAATTACCAGAGTAAATCAAGTTATATATAAGACTCACTTCGCTCTAATTTATAGTTCAGCTCAGACCATTGAACTTGTAAGTAAATTTTATGGGGGAAGAGCAATAAATTAAATTGCATAGAAACATAATTTTTGTCCTGCAGTTACTTGTACAGTTCGATTTAACACATAAAAAATGGAGTATAATACTAACTTGTTAATAAAATGTGCACAGCGCTGACATGTAAAAACAGTTTTATAATTGGTTGGTCCACTCTGTTAGCCTTGTTGACAACACTAAATTTTCAAACCCTTACATTAGTAACATTGAGCTAACATTATAAATGCAGAAAGCTCATAAATGCATACAACAGAAATTCATTTGGCCTTTGATTTTTTTTTGGGTGTCTTTAAAGTGAAAACTGTAAAATTACCACGTAATAAAAGCCAGTACACTGAACACTAATTGCCCATTTATAAAACGCTCTTTTCCTCCAATCATGTAGGTGTGAGGCATAAACTTCTTGGGTTTTACGGAGCTGCGATTTATACTTTCAGTTCTGTTTCTCTCTGTTGCATTTCATTTTAAGCTTATAAAAGACGAGCTGCATTTTATTAATCTGCATCAGCATTCATTGGACATTAAATCTACGTAGATCCCTACAGGGTTTTAATTGTGGCTGAATTGCCAACAATAATTGGGCCTCCAACTAACCATGGAGAGCAGGCCACCCTCGCTGCCGGGCACAAGTGCTAGCTCCCACACCAGCCACGATAGCCCACTTTGTCAGCCGCTCGAAGGGAAGTTGTCAAGTCTGGGACCCTGCTGCTTTATTCCTATAACTATGTTTTAGAAACACCTCACAAGTGGAATTGTGGTTGCCTCATCCAGAAAATGTGGAAAGGATTAATGTGGCATGTAAAACAAATCACTCCTGAGCTCAGCTGAGAAAGTGGGTATTAAAAGCACTCCAGTCAAAAGAGCTTTAGTGAAAGGGTCATGGTGATATACAGTCAGCACATGTTGGCCTGGTAAAGCTGCAGGGTGTTTGGAAATGGTAATGGTCCATGGGTGTAAATTCTTTCAAGACCTCTTAAAGGCACATGTGTTTCTTGAGCATGTTCTCCAAACAAGGACCTGTTATAGGTTAGCTTCACTGGAACTTTTAAACTTTATTGATTGGTTTGTGGTACTCCAGGTTTGCTTACTGTTTTGGGTTTTTTTTTTTTAATGTTGTTGATAAACACAGAAAACTATCATGACAATCTAAAACTTACAAATCTATAAACTATATTGTATGTAGATTTATTGTAACTTATTGCAGAATGTGTTATTTCTTTTCTTTATACCAGTAATCACTGGATTCACAAGAGTTAAGGGTCTATCAATATTTCTTTTATGAATGCAGGTTGGTTAAAATGTCTGTAGTTTTGAGGTTAAAAAGGTCAGACCCTTTAAGTTTGACATAACATTTAGTGGGCCTTTATATATGCTTGCAACTTTTGTAACATAATATTTCCTAAAGTTGTTAAAAAGATGGCTCATGGCAGCTCTTCTAGTAAAGCTGGAAAGACTGAGAGTACTTAGCAAAAGCTTTATTTTACAAGTTGCGCTATTCCTTGTTCTTTTTTTCATTAGGAGTTTCACTGTGATTTAGAATAAAGAATAAAAACATTATAACGTAGATATACCATATAGCCCTTTTTACCCAAACATTTGCCACTATAAGATGGCAATGTCCAGAAAGGGTTTTTAAGCAACGGCTCACCCTGACTTCCATCAGAAACATGAGGGTTCAATAATTTTGTACATTAGGCCTTCTGTGCAGGGATCACTTCACTTACTTTTGAAATTGAGCCATTTTTGAGAAGCGTGTGTCAGGTGTTGAGCAGAACACAGCCACATCATTATACAGAATGAATGGCTGAGAAATGGAACTGAAAAAATAATGTATCTACTTGTTACAACACTTGCCGTGATATAATTAAAAACACTAATAATCACTTCCAACATGCCCCATTCAGCTGAGAACGTATCCCTGCAGCAAGTGGCCTGCATTCAATTCTAGGGAAGCTTATTACAATCATGGTTCAAAAGCCAGTATTTTAGAATTTGGCCAAGAGAATGCTGTTTTAGTTAAGTACACTAGAGATTAGAATTTTTCAGTCTTATTTCTGAATGTATTTGTTTTTTACACAAGGCCACTGTCAATTATTTTATGTGGTCATTTAACCTGTGTTCACTATAACAGACTTGAAAGCAAAAACACGGATTGCAGTTACATGATGTGGTAGGTGAAAACATTTGTTCTGAATAACAATATTTAATTGAAATCATATTTAAAAACACCAAAGAGTTGTTTTCTCACAAACCCATAGGACTCTTATGAACGAGGGCCATGGTTAAATGATCAAAACCCTACTTAGTCAAGTTAAAACAAATAAATAAAATAACATGTGACCTTGGCAAGGTTTGGGTTCTATGTAGGTTCTGGTTCAGTGCCTCTGTCATTGGCTCCAGCTACAACCATGACTACAAATATTGTTTCACAGGCTTCAGCAGTGACACCATTTGTTACTTTTGCCTAGTACAGCACTGATGAAAGTCAAGATCAGTCATTCTCCTGCAACGTTTCCATCATGCAACGAAGTTCCCGCCATAAAGCATAGGAACACACAGTAGATGTGATGTCATTGTCTGCCATCTTTATGGAAATCAGAAAGCTTTGGCAATGCTGACCTTTGAAATTAAGTTTCCTGTCCTCTTCCCCTTCAGGAAGGTGAAATGTGATGTGCCTGTAAGCTATCTTGAAAGAGATGTCCTGTAGCTACTTGGATAAACAGCTGAGGTAACTGGCCAAGAAACACTTAAATGTTTTGTGAAGAGACATGCAGTATAAAAAGGCAAAAAAACCCCAGAAAAGGTCCACAGCAGATGTGGGGTGTTGTAATGGTATTGTTCCACATCGCAATAACCTGCAGGAAACTGGGCAACACTGTAATCTATAAACCAAATTATTGGTGTTCTGCCCAAACATTTTCAAAACCAAACACCTGCAAGAAACAGCCAAATATTTTGAACAGAAGACTAATCCTTCTGGGTTTTTTTACCCTGAAAAGCAACAACAAAAAAATTAATCTACATTTATGAAATTGTTTTCTTTAAGCTTGCTAAGATACAGGAGATTTTTTTTTCCAACAGTTTCCAAGAGCTGCTTTGTTAAACCAAGTAAATGTCAAAAGACACTATTTACCATTTGTTTCAACTCCCATTTTATAATAGTCTTGGTAGTCTTCATACTACAACCTCAAATCAGCTACTTTGCTGAAACACTGTGGCTTTTTTTAAGTTGAAGTCTTAAAAATGTCTCAAAAGCTTTGTAAGTTAAACTTCTAATAGCATCACCTCTCAAGTTTAGGTTTTTTTGGAGAAGAGTCTGCTCTTTCTCACATCTAAAACTGTAGATTCTGATTCAAAGACATTTGTCAATATATTCATCATCAAATCTGCAAAACCATTTAAGGATGGAGAATAAGCTAGCAGGAAAAAGAAGAATATTAAAGTTTTTACTTTGTTTTTTACTTCTATTTCTGTCAGTGATGCTATAATAATTTGCTTTTAGTTCATTGAATCATAATTCATTGAAAACCTCAACTTTCCTTTCTATTAGAAGACAACCCAGAAAATATCCAATAAAATAATATAAATAGTAAGTAGACTTAATAGAATGTCACTAATTTATATCCTGAAGATGACCTCTTTCTTATCCAGAGATAAATGTTAACTATACTTTGTCAGTAACCTATGGCCCTTGGGATAGTTGGAATTTATCAGACATTTCACTGCCTAAAAGAGTTAATTTGGACAGAAAAGGAGCCCAGGGTAGAGGGCTAATGAGCTCTTTGTGCAGCCCATACTCAGCTGTTCTAGTTCTGACACACCCTCCTTAGGCCCCCAAAACTGGGTTAATGTAGAGTGAGGCCTAAAGCACCAAGGTCTCTCTAAAATTATTCATCCTTTTACTCTTCTGCAGAATTGCCTCATGGTTAGTAAGGACTAGGGCTTTGCTATGCTAGGAAATGTATCAACATTAACAAAACAAATATTATTTGCTTTGAAGGTCTTCTAACGATAACAGTCAGTGGGTTTATGCCCTCTTAAACAGGAAAGCAAGTAAGGCAACAAAAAAAAAGAATAAAACAAATGTGGGGCTTATTTTCCTCTCAAGTAAGAAAAAGAATTTGGCTTGTTTTGTTCCGTACCTACTGACCTACATCCAGCTTGTTCAACAAGGCTTTGACATAGGAAGACCAAGAGTCGAGGTTGACTTCTTTTGTAGGCCTGTGAGCGAAAATTAGTGGTACTTAGAGAAAAAGGGAATAGCAAAATGCAAAAGGGAGCAGGAAAAAATATCTGGATGGAGAAGGAGAAAATTCTTTAGTAAAAAATATTCTGTCTAAATAATTTACATTTCAAAAAAGTATGTCAGGAAAATACTCTACTCTGTGTTTAATTTATCCAAGAAAATATCAAAATGCCATGTTTCAGCAAGGCCTCATGTTTAATTTTAAACTTATTCTAGAAAAATATATAAATATTTTGTGCATTTAAAATTTTTAGATTTTAAATTTAATATATTTGCTTGTATATTTGTTTTTCATTCTTCTTAATTTTTTTCTATTCATAGAGAGAGAGAATCGCAAACACAGGGAAGCCTTCATCTGGATCTAAAAAAATATGCTGTAGTCCTAAAACAACATACTTTTTTTCCCCACAAAGTTGAACAAAACTTTTGTCATCTTTTCCAAGAAGCAAAAAAGGCAAAACTAAATTCATAGCATGACACAAGCAGCAAAATATGTAAGTTATCTCACATTTTCAGTTGCTGATGTGGGACTGTCCTTGCGTCAGCCATTTCATACAGGGCATGGACACCACCTGGCAACCCTGTCCAAAGCAAAAGAGAAGGTGCTGTTATTGCTCACAAGCTGCTGCCAGTGCTGACTTTTCAAACAGTTTTTCTGTGTGGTCTTTTCCACACTTTCCATGAACTTGCCACATTTTGCCCACAAAATCTCTCTACATTTCTGAAAAAATATGCTACTCAAAGGGCATGAGCACACATGACTTTAGAAACAATCTGATAATGTATGTACATGTGTGAGTGCACATGTGTTGAAAACATTTATCAGAGCCTTCCGATGTTACTCCTGTTTCAAAATTCAGAAGTGTCATACCAACCACAAGCACAATATCAAAGTATTTGCAGTTGAATTACCCATATATTCTGCTATTCAGTACATACACATTGGTACTGAAGCAACCTCAAAATGTTGTTCTCCAACTTCTGTTAGCTATGGGTTTTTTTTTATCACAAGAAACAAAAGGATAAGACTTTGAACAGACTAACCAGCTCTGTCTTCTAAACAAAAGAGAGCAGATACGGTAGGCAAGTGCTCCCACTAACAATTTTGAGCAGCAATTTTCAGGCAAACAAGAGGAAGCACTTTTCATTACAATGTACAATTAAATCATGGGACTCCTTACCACAGGATGCTGCAGAAGCCAAAAGTATAACAAGGTTCAAAAGGAGATTAGACTAATTCATGAAGGATATGTCTATCAATGGCTATTAAGCACTGTGATCCAGATGCCCTCTGATGAAGGAAGTCCCTAATCCACTGCCTACTGGAAGCTGGGAGGGATTCCATGGGAGAACTTTGGCATAGTTTCTATATTCATATATATAAAAACATTATTTTAATTGAACGCCTTAAAGAACTGTTTAGTTCTCAGACTCACAGTTCTTATTCCTACTTGACTACTCAACTGTTTTCAATGTTCTTTTTAGGGGCCCTTTTTTAGCAACTTCAACATTATATTAGTCCTTTAGAGACAAAACAGTAACTTCTTTTAACATATTCACCTGATGTTATTCATCCAGCTTGTAGAAATCTCTCTACCTTTGTAAAGCCGCAACATCAGTTCCCAGAAACCTGGTAAGTATAACCAAAATAAAATGTGATATGTGCACACCTGTACAGCAGATGACTATGTTAGAAGTGATTAAATAGCATTTTTTTTGTGTTTTTTTTAATTTGAACCTTACTCCCTTAGAAGAGTAGCAAAAAACAGTTAGAGCCAGGACCCTCTGAGCAAACCAATTTACTGAGGCTGAAGATGCAGCCCTCGATCTTACAAATTGAGGACAGATAATTGTCAAACCCCAAATAACACATAATTGCAAATCTCCTGCAGTAACACTTTTCTTCCTGTGACCTTCCATTTGAAATGCGTTTGTATCATTTATATTGCAATTATGTTCTAATGTAAGATACATTTGGAGTGTAAATATCAAGATTAAATCTACGTTGAAAACTCAGTCTGAATCAGGTTTATAGCCTAGAGGCAAGTTGTGAATCCCATAAAGCATTGTTCGAGGGACCTGGTTAGTGTTCTGTACACCTGCTTAATGTTTTTTTTTTTCAGTCACAAATGTCAAACTGCTCACTAACGCATTGAGGTTTGAATGACAGCCATGCACTTGAGCACCAGTTATGTTTTTTCACTACCAAATTGGACTATAAATGATGAAAAAGAGGTCAGAAAGGAAGTATGGAAGCATACAAATTTGAAAGGGGAAACTGCTAATAGTCATAAACCGTGTGCAATCAAAGGACCAGAAAGTCATTGTGAATTACCTGCTCCATGAATTACTGATCTAACTGCATTATGATATGGAATTTTCTAACTCCTTTCATCTGTGGTGCAATGGCTCCTAACAGCTCCCAGATCAAAAGCACGACTGCTAGTGAAACCATGGAGAAAAAGCCCACAGCACTAACTTTCATTATGAGCCCTTATTTGTTAAACTTCTCTTAATATGCAGGTTTCATTATTTATTGATTCACTGATTGCATGTACTGTAAGTGTGCCACCTACCAAATTTGAGGATATAGCACAGAAATGATCAGCAGTGTTACACCTCAATGCAAGTCAAAACTTTTAAGCATGTGCACATAAAAACTGATAGCTTGTGTATTTCTCCACAGGTGGTAACATGCAGAACATAGATTGGGACATTTTTGTTTGTTTGCGTAATCCAAGCCACCCAAAATACTTCAGAAACAATTTAGTACCATTTTAGTAGTTTTACTGCCTGTGTAAAGCTAATGAGACAATTCGCTTGCACATGCCAGCAGAACCTACAGGAAGACACACTCTAAGGTATATGTGAGCAGTGATGAGACAGTGACAACTTCTACTACAGGTGTCTGTCATACCATACATGCCCCAAAACAGAATTCTAAGCTCAAGTTATGACCATAACAACAAAGCTCAAGTCAGCAGGCATATTAACCAAAAGGTATGGAAGGTTTTTTCGGCTGAGCTTAGGAATTCCTATGGTGACTATTAAAATACCTAGAAGACATTTCTAATCAAGCACTGTTTATTTTCCCCCTAAATCTGGTTTCTAGGCTGGATGAGAAAAAATGAGGTTAGTTATGCTCACCTGAGCAAATTTGACAATAAATATATAATAAATAAATAAATAAACAGAGTATGTGAATACACACACACACACACATATATACAGACATTTTGACAGATATCTCTTTTGTTTGGTGTGTTTCTACTGGGACAACTCAATGTATGTCCAGAGAAAAAGTGTGAATTGTTTTCACCATCATGACAGTCTGCACAGTGAACATGTCCTTTTTTTACTGCTTATCATAGGGAATAAATGCTTCAGGCACTAACAGCTGCATCATTACTTCAGTGTGAATATACTGAATACTTTCTACCTGGGATTATATTTGTAAATGTGATGTGCAAGCAAAAACACAGCAAATACTGTCAGTATCACCTTGCTAGTAGAGCAGTCTAGAAAATAGACTTTCTCTTCTGGAAAGAAGTGATTGTGAGGGGACCAGTGCCCCCTGACTTTACATTTCCTTCCCCCCAGCCACCCCACTGCTGAGGCAGAGACCTGGTCAGGGTGTCAGGAAGATGAAGGAGCAGCTGCCTGGGGAGCAGGGAGCCTGGGGAGCCTAGGCTGGCATGCAACCAGGAGCGCAGGCTTCCTGGACAGCCTGCCTGCCTGCTTTCCATTGAAACTTTCAATGGAATCAACATGTTCCTGTGAAAGGTTTCAATTCTGAAAAATCAGCATTTTCCAACAGAGAAGAATTCCACTGGAAAATTTTCAAGCAGCTCTAATGATCAGGGCATCTTTAACATCTCACACAGGAGTGCTGCTGAGGACATTAAATTTCCATCTTAGAGACCGTGAGCCAAAAGCAGCTCTCCTTGCGTGCATCCCACACCGCAGCCATGGTCGTCACCGGAGCTGTCTGCCCCAGCGGGCTGGGGCTTCTCCAGGGAGTGTCACCGTGTGACAGCACGTTCTCATTCCATTGTTAGAGCTTGACTGAAACTGTCCAACAGCAGGCACCACGAGTTTAATGTGGCTGAATACAGGGTCATAGCAGGCACCATATGTGACATACTTGGGAAAAGTCCGAATTTTTTTAAGCTTTGAAGAAAGTTTAATAGTTTTAAACTATCATAGGAACCAAAAGGTTCTCAGCTCCAACCATGAGCAGAGCTTTTCTTATGTGTATATATATATATATATATGTTGGAGCATTTGAGTTAAAATCTCTTTTTTCCTTTAGTGAGTGATTTAGCTGATTTCCATGTCTTCCTTAGGAGGTGGATTCATAAACTTGACAGAAAAGTATGGATTTTATTTATAAGAAAATTTCATTCAAGAAAAATTTTAGGAAAACAGCAGCAAGAATGTCAAGCAAAAAAACCAATTAATGGCTCCTGACAGATGTCAGTCTAACCACTGGTTTGAAACTGCTATTGATGATCACACCTCTTGGTATAACCTACTTTGTTTTCAGTGAGAGATTCCAGGAACTTGTTCTACTAAGAAGAATTAAAAGTTAATTAGACAAAAATATAAATCACTGTAAACAATTATTCAATTAAGATTTTCAATGCGTAAGTGAATCTGAATGACAGGAAACTGATTCTTGATAGGTTGGAGTTTTTTTCAGTGAGCATAATGAACCCAAATATATTTCTTCACAAGAAGCAAGAAAGAGTTAAGAGAAATATAGTATCTTTCTGTAGCTGATGCTGGAACCCAAAAAGACAATTTAGAATTTATTGTCAGCAAGTGTTAAATAATCAAACTACATGAGGGTAATCAGATCACTGCAGATTTTTGAATTCTATTTTAAAACTCATTTTTAAGGATCGGATTTCAAACTACTGATGTCCTTCAATTTCTGTTTGGTGCAGCTATAATACTTAGGAACAAAAGTCATCTTGAAGCAAGTCATGCAATATTCCAGATCTTCTAGGGTGCAATTTCTTAGTTTGAAATCAGCCTAATAAATCTCAGGAAGAATGTGCTTATTTCACTGTGTTAGTCATAAAAGGAGGCTGTGGGGACAAGCCTGGAGTAAACATCTACACAGTAGATGATTTAAGCAAGGTGAGATGAAATCAACCCAACTTTCTTTTAAGGTAACTTTTCATGAGATAAATCGCAAGCCAAACTCAGGCTGTAGGTGACTAATGTTTACATTGACCTTAAATTTTTCAAGAGCAAGTTTAATAAACATCTCATTGACATCTGTGCTTTAAGTCCTTCTCATGATAGGGAAATTTTTTAACAGACCAGACCCTGAAGCTCAGTAGATATTTTACTAAGTGACCTCAAATTTAGGGTATAAGTATTAGGAGTCTTACTCATTTCAACCCTTATGGTAGCAAGGCAAGGAAAAAAAAGAGAAAATGAAAAAGCATGTAGGGAAAAAGAGAGATATGTAAAAAAAAAAAAAAAATAAGAAAAAAAAAAAGAAAAGCAAACAAACAAACAAGAGAAGAAGCCAAAAGACCAGAACAAAAAGAGAAACAGAAACAATCATCAGAATTAAAAAAATCCTTTTTTGTGTCATAGAAAAACATGCATAAACCACAGCAGATAATCTTCCCATCATTACAAGTGGCAGCCCTGAAACAAAACTCCAGATTTAGAAAGCTCGGTGGTTGGGGAAGCTGAACATGGAGCTGTGCTTTGTGTCTGGCACAGCCCTCGCCGTGGTGCTGTGCCAAGCCCCCAGACGCAAACACTCCCCCATGCCGCGGCAGCAGCACCGGGTGCCTGGCCCACCTCCAAGCCAGCACCAACTTTTCCGAGCGCTCCTCATCCTGCAGACACCCAGTCACTTGTGTGTTGCAAGCCATAGATCACGTACACATCCAATATATAAAGTCACTCTTCATCCTGCATGTTTTAGGGGTTTAAATTATTTTAAATTTCATTAAATTATACACACTACTCCAAATTTCCCGGCGGATGGCTCTCAGCTGACCCCAGCCCCAGGACAAAGTGGGGGGATTTTTCATACTTGAAGGCAGAAATACATGGCAGCATTGCTCTCCCTTGGGTACTATTTGGTGAAAGAGGAACACCACATGCAGCTGTGGCTGAATACTGGTGGCCATGGCTGTCCCTGCCACACAGTAAGAGGTGTTCCAGGTCCAAGAGGGGATACATTTTGGGAAATATACCAGGGCCAGACATAGAACATGTGAATATACATGTACAGTAAATGCATAAGTACCTACATTTATATTCATACATACACATAGGTGTATATATATCATCTAAAGTGTGAGGTGTTTGGGAAAGATACCAGGGCACATACTCACAATTACATGTGAGCATGTTTCTGTGTAGATGGGAAAGTGGGTAAGCACAGCTGTACACATGTGCTCCTCATGTGCTCCCAGAATGCCTTGTATTTCTGCTATTTTGGCTGGGTTACCTCAGTCCCTGAGTCTACATAAATGCCTGTCACCCTTTTGGGTACATTTTGTTATAAATCTAAGCATGCAAATATTTGTGTCAAAGCTGTCTACACGTGCAACCAGTTGGGAAGCTGAAATTCCTTCAAGTCATGTAGCAACTGTTTTCATTTTCTTTCAAATGGTGTTTCTGTTATTTTCTAATCTCTGCCTGGTTTTGGTTTTTTTTTATTTTATTGTCTTTATTCTTCTCTAAAGCTTAACTGTCTTTCTCTTCTTTGCCTAACTTCTAGGCAGTGAGAAGAATGTGTAGGAGCCATCTCCAAATTTTAATACAAAGACAGTGAAAATTCCCAACTGTATCAAAACAGTCCCTTGCAGAGCTGCTCATCATTTCTTTTGTCTACACAAACCCCATCAGAGAAGCCAGAATGCAGCCCTAAGAAACTACCAGAAATCCTGTAATAAGCACTTTCTTTCATGTGTGGCAAGGGCTTTGAAATTCAAGTTATAAATGTGACAGAAGGATTGAATTCAAGTTTACCCTGTGGTTATAGATGTGGTATAACTGGGTATGAAGTTTGTGCCTGTGTGTTCTCCCAGTGCACTTAGTCAGTAATTGCCTGGGCTCAGGGCTTCTCCTACAGAGGTAAGAACAACGGGCTGACAGGAGACCACGGACAGGCTGGAGAGATGGTAGAAACTGCTGCTGAAGAAATGGTCATGTAGGATGGTCTTCTGTATGTAATTACAGTAATTAGGAGATGTTTAGAAGGTAGTTCATCAGTACCAATGAATTGTGGACATGCTTAAGTGTCCTGTAGAACAACATTCTTCACAGTTTGGGAAGTCTCACCTAATACAGCTAAAGCTGCCACTGCAACACACCTTGCAATGCAGACTACAATCACTACTGGACAGCAACAGATCATCTTGTTTGAGAGATTTGATTCCCCACATGAGAACTACCCTATACAGATAAGCCAAAACTTTTGGGGTTTGCCAGGGTTTGGTTTTATTTTTTTGTTTGAGTTTGTTTATTTGTTTTTGGTTTGTGGTTGTGGGTTTTGAGGTTTTTTAATAAATAATCCAGGAGTCAATATGCAACACCTTTTAAATGTAGGAAATCTCCAACAGAGATACTGGAAGGGGAGGTTTCTGGCAAGTATCTATCTTCGTAAGGCAACAGCAGAGCAATTTGGACTACGGTGGAATTCAAGGAAAATAAATATGAAATTGGCAGGACTCAAAGTAAATCCACCTGTCTTAAGATGACTTCAGCTGTAAACAGTTTGGGGAACTCAGACAGTTACCACCCACAGTGAGGATGACTGAAGGAACCAAGATGAACTCACCAAAACAGACCTGACCTTGAATTCCCCCTAGCACTGGTCCTAGCACTCCGCTTGCTTACACTGCCTTAATCCACTTACCAGGTTTTCTGAAGTCAGTAGCCTAAAAGAGCATGTGAACACATCCTCCTAGGTTTAATTATATTTACTCAAATAATAATAAGGAACAGTAACAACAACAACAATAAAGATAATAATCTTTCTTACCAAGGTCAATAGCATTCAGTTACCTGAACATTAATTTAAGACCTTTTTCTGCAAATTCAGGGAGTTTATACAGAACAGATGAGCACTGAAGGCAGAATGCTCATCTTCCTTTTATTGCCATAAATTTGAAGTAGCTCCATATACCCCCAAGGAATTAAATGAAGTTTGCAGTTTCTAAAATGGGCTAAGAATTTGGCCAATACCAGGTACCATAACAGACTCTTTAATGAACTGACATCAAGGACACAGAGGGAAAAGAAACAATTAAAACCAAAACAACAACAACAAACTCCCCCTCAAAAAACCCCCCAAAACCCCAACAATCCAACAAAAAAAACCCAACAAAATAAGCAAAACATGGTCCTTAAGTGAATATCAGTGGTTAGAGGAAGGGTCTTCTATGAGCCTATGGGAAGGGATATGCATTCATAACTCCTTGTCTGTTGCTAAGCGATAGATGGGCCAAATTTTATTTAGCCACATCAGCAGCAGACTCACATAAGAAACAGCAGGAGCAATAAAACTCATATGGATAGCTTTCATACATATGAAGGCTTCTTGTACCACGTGTCACATATTCAGTTTGTAGGAGTAAATATATTAACTATGTTTTTCTAACTGAAAATATTTTCCACATGCGAACAGACTTAAAAGCACGTTTAAAAAGATGCAATAATCAAATTTTAAACTTTGGCTTTAAATCCAAACCAGAACTTGAAGTAAGCCTTTGGGGATGTTCCTCTATCTGAAGGAATGCACAATTCTTGTTACCTACTTCAAGCAATGAATGGCAGCGCTTAGTCACAAAAATGCAACAGAACTACTTGGGAGTGTGAGGAAACTACATAAAACACATTTGAACACTAAGATCATAATAGTCAGCAAGATTTGGAAAAGACTGAAGCAAAAGTGGATTTGAAATTTTAAATAATAACCTCAAATCTTTTCTTATCAACCATTACTTGTTTCCAGAGAAATAAATCATTTCAATTCCAATTCCCCAACTACCCTCAAAATGGGATATTTATTACAGAAAATAACTTCTCTCAGAAATACAGGGTCAGCTATTTCATCAAAGACGTGGCCAACCAGGCAATGTGCAGAATGAATGTTGTTGATTGGATTTCTTTGTTAAGGACTGGCAGAAAACAATATACAGTAGTAGCTAAACTGTGATCAGATGGCAAAATAGCAAAATAGTTGTTCATCAGTGCTGTGCCCTTGATTTTTATTTGAGCATGTACATTGGGCCTGTGTGGGCATGGGAGCCAGGCAAACAGCATGCAGAAGAAATGGGAAAAAAAGGAGTCCTGGTGATGAGCTGCACAACACATTGCAGTCTCTGAAAAACACCAATGCAGACCCATCTATGAATTTCCTATTATTGTCCTTTTTTTGGGTTATTTTGCAAGTTGCTGACTTTGCTGTCGTGCAGGAATTTTCAGGAAAAAGCAATCTCTGCTCATAGATAGGTAGGGTAAAAAATGCACAGCACACTTTGGAAAACAACACGTTAGAAAAGTCATTGCTACTGTTAGAGTAGTAGTTCCCACTTGAAAGTAACATTTTGTTCTTTGATGTGGTCTGTGTATATCTCCTGTTGCAGGATCCTAGCTAGCAATAAAATACCAACAGAAGTAGAACCAGGAACTGTAATAGGATGATACAGGTACAAACTGAAAGGAGTTAATGAAGTATTTTCCATCACTAGGGTGTTTGGACTGGCACCATAGAAAGGCCAAGAGACCTTGGTATATCTAGTCTAGGAAAATGGGATAGAAGAACAAGCAAGAAACACACCAGCAAGAAAATAGTAAATTACTTTACTGTTGAGCCACAGTGCCAAGACGCAATGATTTCCCTCTCTCTTCTCTTTGCACTAACACAATCATGAGCTATGGAGCCTCTTTGGCTCATAGGAACTGTTTTACACCACCTTGCATCAGTAGTGCTGGGAAGACGAGCACCCTCCCCTCTCCAGCTCCTGTACAAGAGCAGGAGAAGCATGACAGGAATATTTCTCACACAACATTCTCCTTGGATTACGACATTAAGGAGCTCTTGAGGTAGAGTTTTTACTCTTAGATTTCATAGCTCTTGCTGGACTTTTCTTTCTTGAATGAGTGACTCTGTTTTTTAACCTGTATAAAGTTTTGGCATTCTGTGACAATGAATCCCACAGACTGATTGTAAAATTAAGCGTTACTTCTTTCACTGATCCAGCACAGTCATAATGTTGTGTCATTTATTCTTTTTCAGCTGGCAGTCATTAAAAGTACGTGCCTCTGAGTCATTTGACCTCTAAGATAGTTCCAGTTATATGTTGACAGTTTTTAGTAGGATGCTCGGAAGTACTATAGGTCTTGTGATTTCTGTTTCTTTTATCCTTTTCCAAACTGTTCTAAACTGAGTGAGAGAACTATCAGACAGGCTTTTCATAATACAGTAGGATAGAATACTACCGTATGCTCTATTGTTTGCAAAATCAGCATTAAAATAGTTTATGTACCTTTGCTGTGTCATAATTAAACAAAACTATTGTTATGGTGGTTTGGGTTGGTTGGGTTTTTAGTTTTTTCAGGTTTTTTTTGGTTCATTATTAAATGTAGGTAAAAAGCCACAGCAAAATTTCCAGATGATGTTTTCTTAATGTAATTATTTATCTTGACTTTTGAGACACTTCTTTTCAAAACCCTCCTGAACTGCATTGCCCTCGAGTGCACAAAACAGACAACCTGAACGAGTGCATAACTGGGGTATAGTGAAAACTAAAATAAAGCAAATGCCCTTTGGGAATACATTTCTATCACAAATACCAGCTGGCATTGGTTGATCCAGATTTTGGCAGTCTCTGTAGCAATTTCAGAGACACAGTGTTTCAGAAACAACTGATGAGTCAGCGGCAAAAGGTTGAGAGATTTAGTTCAGAGAAGCCCATTTATTATATAATTAAATATTTCCGTAACATCCCATATTTGACATCCCATAAGAATACCAGTTACAGGCTGAGCTAATAATACCATGTATTATTGAAACTATATTAACATACTCCAGGATCTGACCCTCTTGCCACCTGCCTATAGACCTGTAAATCTTTAACCATTTGGGGCTGTAATTTTCCATGTTTTTTTCTGTTTTCCTATTACCCACTTCTGGAGTTTTTTTCAAACTAACAAATATTGTGTTTCTTTCCAAGAAAAGCTCTTGGGAGGAAAAATGTTGTTTTGTTCCTGTGAAATAAGGCCTGATGAACTTGTTGAGAAGCTTTCTGACATTCATGCTTTGGAACAGGAATATGAAATTTGGGCTAGAGGGAAGTGTTGAGGAGATTTTTTTGTAACTCTCATTATGGTCTTTTACAATTGATCCATCAATTGTTCTGAACTTCCAGAACTAGTTCCTGACATCTCCAAAGTTTTCTTGAGCTTGACACAGAAAATGTTTGAAAGAACTCACACCATTTAAAAAAATCTCTCCTTTCAATAGGAAAAAAAAAAAAAGAAATAACTAAAGATGGTAAAACACTCAGCCAGAAAGGATTTAATAACAAAAGGAAAGAGTATTGTTCACTTTGCACTATCTCTGTGATGAAAATAGAAACATGTTTAGTCACACATCACATACAATATACTTCATGGGAATGTTTCCTAACATTATATGTTATACCCTGTGGAAGACAGACATGCTCTCTATTGCTCTGACCTCTCAAATTCACTGCATTTGCACTGGCTAGATGTTTTCAGCCCTTTTTCTTAAGTGGCAATTAAAGCTTCATTTGCAGCTGTGCTTGTGAAGCTGAAGCTTTCCTTGTATCATTCTGAAAGCTGGGATTTATTTGATCTGTGGAATAGTAAAACTGCTTTTGAGAACATAAAAAGTACATTAAAAATTAAAAACATAAGAAATAACTACTATCCCTGGACAAAAACTGTTGCCTCACAGCAAGATGATGAACACAAGCAGCAAACATAAAGGAACAGGATGAAAAGCAGTGGCAGTTTGTTCTTCTCTGGAAAGTCTGGCTTGCTAACTGACTGCATGGAGCAAGTTGCAGGGGAAAACGAAACTAGAGAATATGTAAAGCTGGGAGATGAGATCATCCCCCCAAAAAAACCGTTCAGATTCATAGACACTTCTGGATTCATGAGGTGAGAATAACCAGCACTGAGGACTGTAAAGTTCATTTGTAGCATTTGAATTTGCTAACATGCACTTGCAAACTGTCTCCTCCAGGAAGGGGGAGCAGGAGATGCCCTGGAAATCAAGGGCAAAGAAATGTAATTTTTAAAAAATTGCTTCCTAAAATGAGAGTGACAATAGCCTGCATCCAGACAGCCTCTGCTAACAGTCTACACCAATCCAATCAAGTGTTACAGCTGCCTTTTAAGTTTTCATCAGCATATTATTTTACAACAGCCTGATCCTGCAAATGGTTGTTCCCAGGTGCATAATTATTTACACATGGAGTCCACTGAAAACAATGGGTGTTGGTGCATAAGTAACTACCTGGAGGACTGAGAGTCCTGAAATTGTTTCTGCATATAATAGGCAAGTTGGATATTTGCAAGGGGGTTTTCTGTTTCCAAAACTAAAATGGAGATAGGCCCACGTCAAAATACCCAGACAAAGCCTTTTTGAACTTTAACAGTGGATAGAGTCCAAACCTACAGCAATCTCAAAATTTTGCATGTATAGTGGCTCTTTATAGTGGGCTGGATCCAAACCTCACATTGAAAAATATCCCCAAGGCAGTAGAACTTGGATCTGTCCTTTCCGGTTTGAACCCAAACTGAAAGTGTTGCAAGAAATGGCTCATTAGTTTACTCTGTAACATTTGCCTCCAGAAATCTGTCATTGAACAAAGGCACATCAACATCTGAAAAAAAATTATTAGTTATTTTTGGATAACCTGAAGGCCCTTTAAGTGTTGTAGCTCAATATTTTTTGGAAATCAAGGTCTATTGCAGAGCTGTCTTAGATCGCTCTATCAGTGCAGACAAGGCTGACTTTTAACACAATGAGAACATCAACATCCCACTTGGGGTGGCCAAATTTATAAAGATAGCAAAACAGATCCTCCCTTGAGGTGAAGATGAGGTCATGATGAAAAGTCTCAGTCAGATTTTGGGTGACCAGCACTAAAAGCAGTAGCTCTTTTCTCTCTCTTTCAACCCTTCTCCTTTTTTAATCTTATGGTATACCACTACCCCATCTGCCATGATAGGAAGAGTCCTTCCTCTTCCTCCTGTGTAGTTCTTGCCTTGTGAGCAAGCAGCTGTGCCTGCAAGAGCTTGGAAGTAGTGGTAATTTCCAATCTTTGTCATTTCAAGGATAGGCAAAACCAGACTATAGATTACATCAGATAGGCTGATGAGAATGTCCTCCTCCCCCCACCTCCTTCCTAGAGCCACAGGATGGAAAGTGAAGGTATTCAGCTAGGTCCTAGCTCCTCATGGAAAAACAAAGAAAGTGACAAATCAAGTACTTGGCTGATTAGTGTTCTTGTGAAAGCAGTTACAGATATTTATGTGGTCCATTTTGTGCCTTTGCTTGGTTCAAAAGCTGGTTAATGTCACAGCCAGAAGGACATGTTAGAGAAGTAACATATGCCTGCTGTATTCATATCTCTGTTTAAGGAAAAATGTAATGCTTTTTATGCCTTGACGATCACACTGAGAGACCAAAGCATGAAAAGAAGGAAGGTTTTGATAACTCATATTTGTGCCTTCTCAGTCCCAAAACAGGCCTCTCTGAAGTACTGCACTGACCATGGTCTCTGAGCATTGATGGCTACATCCTCCAAGTAGTATGTCAGCATGGATTTGGTCACATACTGATTACAGAGGGTTGATTTTCTGACACTGAAGACATGAATTGTGTGAGGAAGTTGTTTGTTTTCTGGTTTTTTGTTTTGATTTGTTCTATTTGAAGGGAGCCTTAAATAGATTTTCATAAAACACAAATTGCTTTTAAACATTGGCTTAATGCCTACAAGTGTTTATAACTTGTGTAAGGAAGTCATCTATCTTAACCAGTGTAGGTCAAACATATTTTCCATGTTAATTAGACATATTGGATCTGATAAGTCAATGACAGTGCTTCATTTTAATCAGCAAAGAGAGGGCTCTTAACCTACATAATGCATGTATAGCCTCTCCCAAACTAAATGTAATGAGTCTGGAAATTATAAATTCACAGTCACTCATTCCAAGGCCCTGGAGATGCTGCACACTGTTTTTCTCCATGGGCCCTCACTTGTGGTAATAGAACATTGGAATTCTACAGAGTAATTATCACTAAATTATAATTGCAGTAATGGATGTGTTAAGTCACTCTAGCAAGACCAGTCTTCTGAATACAATCACCTAAAAAGGATGTATAGTTATTTTTGCTTTGACCCAGTGGAAATGTTCAAAATATCCCTGTGATTTTTGAAACAGCTACATGCAATTTCTGGTACTTTCCAGAAGAGTTCTGATTAACCCAGTAATAACCAGAAGTTTTTTTATCACGTACATTTGGAATATTGCTCTGTGAACTGTAGTCTCTGCTTTTAAGTCTTTTGCTGCCAGATAACGGGGACTTTTTCAATATATTTTTGGAAGTAAATTCCCAGTGTTATGACAGCTGTTCTAAAATGTGTTGTGACAAAAATAGCCACACAAAATAATTTTTTAAATACATTTTCCAGTTATTGGTGAATAACTGCTGGAGTAATTTCTTTGGAGCCTGTACATTTCATGTACTAATATATATCTATTATATTTGGTATATCCATATTTATACACATTAGCCCTTTTTAGTGCATATTCTACCACAGTGGAGATTTAAACTCTAAGGATCCAAGATAAAACAGTCTTCTCAGGACTGCATTGTGGCAAGCCCAGTACTCACTTCAGCAGCTCAGCAACTCCCAGGAAGTCAGCTTGGTGTGCCTGGTGTCCCAGGCCAATCCACCTCTGGGGCAGCCAGCTGTGCCTGGCTGAGCTCGGCTGTCACCAGCCCATCCCATGCACAGCCTGTTCTCCTTTCGCTCACGTTGTCACTCGTGAAGGTCAGGGCTTATCAAGCTGCAGTATTTGGGTAGTATCAAAAGGGCATATCATGCTGTGTCCCTGGCACACTCCACACTGAAAACTAGGGGGTTACACCCAGAAGTCCTTAGGGATATGACATAAACACTGTTCTCAAAGGCTTCCATCATAGCTTATTCCTCTCCCAGCTTTTCAAAGGCAGCTGGTGTGTTTGTCAAGAAAGCATCACAGGAAAACAGTTCTCAACCATTTTTAAATGAGACATCACCTATTAAAAGGAGGTGGAAACAATGGAGGTTATATTAAGCCACTCCAGATGCAGACAGGACTTCTTTTGGTCCTTCACACCTATAGGTCTGATTCCCTGATGCTTTTGACTTCAGTTGCTTACTGACATTACTGCTAAATTCTGCTATTTCTCTTTTATACTAGTGTGAGCCTAAAGGAGCCAGAAAAACTGAATATTGTTACCAAGGGCAGAAAACCCTTCAACAGATGGGAAAATGATCCCACTTGGCAAGAGGCAATGTTTGGTACTTAAAAAAAGGAAAAAGCTTTTGGATTTCAGCCACCAAATCCAGTCCCAAATCTTGAGCTGTGCAGAGTAATTCCCAGAGGTCAAAAATGTAATGTACTGCTGTGGATCATCCATTAAACTGTCTATTGAATGAGGTATAATGCTAAGCAGGCTGAGGAGAGCCTATCATTCAGATTAATGCAACTCCAACTCACAAAACCTTCAGAAATTATTTTTGTAGGTAGGGCAACTTGGTGCTAAATAAGTTTGTTTGCTGTGAGAGCCAAGATTTTAGAGCATTAGAAGCCCAGAAGAATATGTCTATTTCTAGGGGCTGAATCATGGCACAAGTATGCAACAAAATGGAAACAGAGTAAACACCAATAAACAAAACTATATTTTTTTCTACCTCTGTGTTATAAAAGCTTAGCAACAATATATAAAACATTAGGAAAGTGTCATATATTCTTGCTTTAAAAGTAGTTTTTAAACAGGTATTTTAGTCTGGTCAGTGTCTCTCTAAGAAGCCCACTCTGACTCTGTAACTCCTTTTCAATACTGTGAAATGCATCATTTTGAGCTGTTGTCTAGATAAAGTTTTAAGCAGCCACTGAATGTATCCCTAATGTTGTCATCCCAGTATGAAATACCATACACACAGTATCATAGAAAAAGCATGCTAAAATATTGTGGAAAGTGTGGGTGTACTTAAAAATTAACAAAAATATAGTGTAACTCAAGATTCTTGAACATCTAGCCACTGGGAAAGTATTTTTAGAACCATTTTAGAATATGAAAAGAATATTTTTCTCCCAAAAGACTTAAACTCACTATGATTGGAATAAAACAGCATATTTAACCTGTCTGCCCTGCTTATAGGTGAGATACACACATATATGAATATATACATATATCTTCAGTTTAGAGGTGCCATTGGCATCACAGCAAGATGATGAACACATTTGTGACATGAAAGAGTGAATAAAGAGATGTGTTTCTCTATTATTTGCATTGCTCATGACTTCAAAATAAAAAAATGTCTTAGCTATTAGGTGAGTTAATTTAAATTTAAGTCATAGTGTTGTCAATTTGCATCAGAATACTCAGCAGTATTGTTTTACAATAAGTGTTGACAGTCTGAAGGCAGGGACCAGACAGGGACAGGATAAAGGAAGGACAATACATAGAACTTTTTAATATGAAGTATTTTCAGTGGCTTTATAGTGAAAACTCAATTATATTCTTCTTGGTCCACAGCCATAATCTGTAACCCCACAACAACACAGTCATTCTCATCCTCCATGGGTCTGTTGAACATAATTTTTCAGTCCCTCAATGTCCCACGATGCCTGAGGCAGAAGGGACACTGGAATTTATGTCGTAAAGAATTGGTTCACTTCTCTGTATTGGACTATATAACTATCATTCATTTTAATATTATTTCCTGATTATGCCTTGAAGTGAGAAATATGTGGGACCCAAAGATTGTATGCATATTGATACAACCTTTTCTTTTGCTAGTATTTTAGGGAGATAGTCAGGTAATGGGCATATACAGTAGCTTCCTCAGTCTCTCTGCACCTCATTAGTCTCATTCCATTTTAGTACAGACTGAGGTAATCTGGATATTGGGTGTTTGTAAAACACTGAAAATGAGTGTATGGCAAATGGGAGTTCTGGTCTCAGATTCCTCCCTTTAAAAACTAAGTTGTTCTTTCTGGATGATGCTGAGAAGCATTGAGACAAAAATTAGAGGAACTTTGTATCTTTGCCCTAGTTGAAGGAAATAGTAACAAGACAACCTGAACCAAACATGGACATAAGCAGTCTCAGCCCCCAGTGGAGATTCACATCAAGGTCATCTGTCAAATAAGCAACAGTAAAGTACGTGTGCAGACTATTTCTTCTGACATATGCCCTTTTCTGGCACTGAAAGTAAGTAGTCTTCATCAGACTGTGGGACAATTTGTTTTAAATTGCAGCTAAAATAGATACATTGAATTTAAAGTGATAGGTCAAAAACAGAAAGAAAAGGTCTTACAAACATGATTTGTAGGTTTAGTGCACTGAAGGGCGAATATAAAGAGTCTTTCTCAACCAGCATGTGGAATCACTTAGTTAAAACTCAGTTGTTTGCTTGAAGTAAAGACAATCCCTCAACTTTCTGAAATACCTTCAGGTAGAGAAAACTTGCACAGAGAAAGCAGTGGACAGTAAATATGTAATATCTACACCTCTTCTTTCATCAACTTTTTGATGCACACTCCAGTGCAACTAAAGGATTCCACTATTACAGGTACAAACCAGAGAGTAAAGTGCTCTGTCCAGAAGCAAAGGGTTTTGCACAAAAGAACTGACCCAATCCCATATCTGAGAAGTGTAGACCAGTAATTTAGGGGCCATTTGCTTTTATATGAAAATCTCAAGAATCTTTTTTTGGGACTATACATGTCTGTTTCCCACTGCTATCAGGCACATAACTTTCTCAGTCAAATATGAGATAATGAGAAAAAAATTCAAGTTTTGTGGTGTGGGGTTTTTTTCATTTTGTCTGTAAAATTAGAATGATACAAGCATTAATATTGACATTTCATAGCTGCTCCTAAATATCACATTATGAGAAACAGATCTCCAGGACTCTAACCAAGAAAGACTGTTTTTACTTCCTCTGACTAATGCAATATTTTATTATGTCTATAGAGACATTTTTCCATAATACTCTCTTTTAAGGATCTTCCTCACAAAGAATTCAGAATTTCAAATTATTTAAACATCACTAAAGTAATCCTTGAATTTTTAGCTCACTGGATTCAGACTGTGCTGTATAAAAATTTTTATTAGCTCTCCAAAACAATTTCCTTGGTCAGTGAGAGCTCTTCAACAGCAAGGGGGAAAATGAGATTATGAAAATGTTTGCTGCCAGCTTAACCCTAAGATATCAAAGACATCCACGCTACAACACAAAAAGAAAGGCAAAATGGCATTAGATAGTTATAGGCGTATGTATATCAGATATACCTTTTTTTAGGTACCTGAATTGCTTCCTACATACCAAAGACCTCATCCCACTGAAGATCCACGAAGGAGGTGATTGTTCATGATCTATATGTAACTGATTATGTGTAGGAGACTCAGGACAGATGCCTTTCAGTAAGGATTTGGTCTGCCCAGCAAAGATGCTCCCAGAACGCTTGGGGCTCCCCAGTGTGAAATTGCTTCTCCCCTACAATGAAGACACCATAGGAGTAATAGTTCATGGCCTTCAGCACATCTTAACAGCAATGGCCGCTGCAGATGGTTTGAACTAGCCTAAATGACCTTGCCCTAGCTAGTCTCAGAAATCCAAGCAAAGCTGTGCAGAACTGTATGGGCAGGGGCCTTCAGTAACATGCTGGCTGCAAACAGCTGGGGATTGTAACATCTTAAACTAACACAGCTGTCTGCAAATTGAACATCTGTCCACAGGGTAAGTATTCAGCTGTATAATAAATAGAACAAACTAGATTTACTTTGGACGACTTAAAAATGTGATTCTTACTAGTAGATATCAACTTAAATCTTACAAATCCCTAAGTATTTCTTGCATTACAAATATGGCAATGCTCATTTGCCTACTTTGTGTCACAATTCTCTGTCAACTTGAAGAGAAGCAAAGGAGCTGCAGAAGTTGTACAAAGCCACTTGTACAGGATGTTACTTGCTAGGGGATTCGGATTCACACCCTTACTTTCAGAACAATAGTGCTAATGACACATACACACATATATGAATATATGCGTATATCTTCAAACAAGTCCTCTTAGAGCAGACTGTGTTGGGCTACAAATATGCAATAAGCAGAACGTTAATTGAATGCATTGCTTGCTAAGACCTGTTACTGAGACAGGATCTCAGAATCAATTGGGTTGTAAAAGACCTCCAAGATCATTGAGTCCACCCAAAGTCTAGACACCACCATGTCCAATAGACCGTGACACTAAGTGCCACATCCAGTCTTTCCTTAAACATCCCCAGGACAGTGACTCACTCCACCACCTCCCCAGGCAGTCCATTTCAAACCTTAATCACCCTTTCTGTGAAGAAATTCTTCCTAATGTCCAACCTAAACCTCCCCTGATGTGACCTCCTCAGGACCCAGTACAGAGAGAGAATCACTTCCCTAGCTCTGCTGGACACACTATTCCTGATGCAGGCCAGGGGATGCCATTGGCCTTCTTGGCCACCTTGGCACAGCTGGCTCATGTTCAGCTGCTGTCAACCAGTACTTACAGGTCCTTCTCCACTGGGCAGCTTTCCAGCCACTCTGCCCCAGTCTGTAGCACTGCCTGGGGCTGTTGTGACCAAAGTGCAGGACCCAGCATTGGCCTTGTTGACCCTCATGCCATTGGTCTTGGCCCATTGATCCAGCCTGTCCAGATGCCTCTGCAGAGCCTTCCTGCCCTCCAGCACGTCAACACTCCCACCCAACTCTGACCCAGCTCCAACCTGACTTGGGCAAAAGCCTATGGCAATCTTAAATTGTGCCAAGAGTTGTAACATTACAGTAGTGGAACAATTCTCAAACAGAGGAGAAGTGGAACAATTCTTAAATACACCAAGAAAGATTATCTATAAAATCAGGAGCATCTTTTGATGAATTCCACTGTGCCATGACATTTATGACACACAAATATTCTGCTCCTGCCACACTTTATGACTTGTATTTGAGATTAATACCAGGAACACGGCTGATTTCATCACACAGTCCCAGAATAGTATTTACAAATAAGGCATTTTGGTAGATGTTCATTAGAATGGTGATGAAGAGACAAAATGATTAAATATCCCATTATCAATCCCTGAATCATCAAGTATTCTTATTCATTGCTACACATGCAAATCCCAGTGAAGGATGAAAATTGGGTAACAACAATATTGTATATTTTCAATATACAATAACCACATAGAAATGCAATTATATTTACATCTGTATAATAATCAGTGATTTAATCAAATAATGGAAATAGCATTCATTGCTGAATATTTTAAGGATGTCTTTGATCTAACAAATACAGACACCTGCACAGATAGATATATAGATAGATAGATATCTCTACTTGAGTTAAATTCATCTTTGTGCTACTGAAACTAAATTAATTAATGACTTTTGTGTGCCTTTGTCCCTTTCTGAGTACTTGAGAAGGATTTCGTAATAAATAATGCCTAATTTTTAATCTATTACTTATCAACAATAACAGCACTCATCAACAGGATTTCTGTCTTCGGAGCAATCTGTACACATCAGACCTCACTACATCATTGTGAAATAGCTGTTTATAGCAGACTTGGACAAAACACCTTCCTTGAACACAGAGATTCATGCATTTGTGCTGCTGTGTAGAGTCACTTTGCACAGTGAAGGTACATCCTTGTCTCACCACTGTGACCAATCCCATGATGAGCCTCTTCATTTGTCTCCTGGGATGGCAACAGGACCACAGTGAGAGAGCTTCTCTCCTTCAGACCCTTATGCACCAAATGCAGAGTAGCTAAAGTATTCTTGTCTTTCCTGATGAAATTATGCCTCTAGTAGAAGACTGTAACTGCACCAGTGTGTGTGAACTTCAGGGCAGTCCTTTTTGGGAGACTCAGTTAAGCTCTGATGCAGAGCAAGTTCCACGCATTTTGTCCCAACACCCCAGTTTTATGACCCTCACTGTCTTTGTCCCACCGACTTGAGATGGGAGCAGAACTTTCTCTTGTGTCTTCATCTCCCTTTGTCCTACCACCAGCCTGGCAGGGGGTTCTGTTTTTCCGGAAAAGATGCTCTTCAAGACTGCCCTTCAGAATAGGATCTATGGAAAATTAGCTCAACTCAGTCAGAGGAAGTTGTTGTCAGGGTTCTGCTGGCATCTTCTCCTTTTGATGCTGCCCTTCTGACTAGGGTAGTGTGCTTTTGGGGCTTCACTTGCTACAATTTACTTGCAGAAATATTGAGTTTTCTCAAAAAATATTCAGTCATATCCTTCAATATTACCGCTGTCTGGTTTTGATACAAATTTCTTACTGAGTATGCAGGAAGCTGAAACCACTACACAGTTTGCTTGTGCAGTTCTGGAATAAAAATCTTATGCTGTGTAGTTTCTCCAGTTTGAGTTCCTGTCAGCCTTGACAGGCAGGTATGGGAATCCACCTGAAATTTGAGAGCTCTGGGGGAATTCTCCTTCCTAACCCTCTGAGTATCCATTCAAGGCTCAGCATCTATACCATACAACATTTTTAAAATCATGCAGCAGGTGCCTCTTGCAATAAAATTTCAGCTTCGCAGTTGGAGCCTGCCCCCTCAGCTGACCACAAAGGTCAGCTTTGACCTTTGGAACAGGCCAGAATTAGGTTGTACAGTAGACCACAATGGGTGCAGAAAGTGCTTGCACTGTACAGTAGAACAGAACCAGCAAATCTATGTTTGTAAACAGTGTTTTGGAACATTAATTTGTTCCTTGCTCCTGAATATCCCCATGTGAAATGTAGAAATAATTTCTCCACAGCATTCTGTGAGGTGGGGAATAAACTCCATTATACAGTGTATGAGTTAATGGGTTGACCCTGGCTGGATGCCAGGTGCCCACCAAAGCTGCTCTATCACTCCCCCTCCTCACCTGAACAGGTGAGAGGAAATTAACAAAAGGCTTGTGGGTCACGATAAGGACAGAGAGACGTCACTCACCAATTATTGTTACAGACCAAAGGGATTTGGTAAATTATTGTTACAGGCTCAACTCAGGGAAACATGGTTAATTTGTTAACAATCAAACCAGAGTAGGATAATGAGAAACAAAACCAAATCCTAAAACATCCTTCTCCCACCCTGTCTTCCCAGGTTTTTCTTCTCTCCGGATTTCCTCTACCTTCTGCCAGGAATGCAGGGGGACAGAGAATGGTGGCTGTGGTCAGTTCATCACACATTGCCTCTGCCACTTCCTCCTCCTCAGGGGAAGAACTCGTCACACTCTTCCCCTGCTCTAGCATGGGGCCCCTCTAACAGGAGACAGTCCTCCATGGACTTCTCCAACATGACTCCTTCCCACGGGCTGCAGTTCTTTACAAACTGCTCCAGTGTGGGTCCTTTCCACTGGTGCAGCACTTCAGGAACAGACTGCTCCAGTGTGGGTCCCTGTGGGGTCACAAGACCTGCCAGCACACTTGCTACAGTATGGAATCCTCTTCCTATGCATTCACAGGTCATGCCAGGAGCCTGCTGCAGCTGAGGCTTCCCACAGGATCACAGTGTCCCTTTCGCACCTCCCTGCTCCAGTGTGGCATTCTCCATAGGCTGCATGTGGACGTCTCCTCCACCATGGACCTCCACGTGCTGCAGAGGAACAGCCTGCCTCACCACAGACTTCAGGGAAATGTCTGCCCTGGCATCTGCAGCATCTCTTCCCTCTCCTTCTTCACTGACCTCGAGGTCTGCAGGGTTGTTTCTCTCACACGTTGAGATCTGCAGGGTTGTTTCTCACATATTTCACTCCTCTCTCTGGTGGCTGTTTTGCATATTTTTTCCCCATCCTTAAATATTTAGGGGACTGGAGCATTTCTCTTATGATGAAAGGCTGAGGAAGCTGGGCCAGTTTAGCCTGGAGAAGAGAAGACTGAGAGGGGATCTTATCAATGTCAATAAATATCTCAGGGGAAGGTGCCAAGATGATGGATCCAGGCTCTTCTTGGTGGTGCCAAGCAGCTGGACAAGATGCAATGGGCAGAAACTGATGCACAGGACATTACACCTGAACGTGAGGAATTCCTTACTGTGTGGGTGACCGAGCACAGGACAAGGTTGCCACAAGAGGTTATGGAGACTCCTTCTCTGGAGATATTCAAAATCCATCTGGACACAAACCTGAGCAACATGCTCTAGGGGTGGTGTCTTCCTACCTTACCCACTATGTGATTCTGTGAAATCTGTTATCCCTGAAATACCTGTTATCCCCACTCTCACTGCATTGCTCAGCCTTGGCCAGCGGTGTGTCGCTGTTGCTCACAGGGAACAGCGAAAATCACGACATAAGTCCAGGTCAGATGGTATGGCCGAAGTGACCTCGTTTAATCACCCATAACCTTTATAGCATGGTTCACAAAAGAGAAATTACATGATGGCCTGTTGACCCACCACCTCTCAAGGTGATAGGTTGAGCAGTAAGACACCCATTTCCAAATATTATTCTCACAAGACTGAAAAAAATTCCTCTGTTCTCACAGCAACCTGCAGGTGTAGAAATGGTTTGCATTCTCTCAAATTGTTGTCCATCCAGTTTTCATGAGAATGAAAGCTTTCACAGAGAAGCTGTGAGAAGCTGGATTTCTCTACCTGCTTTCTTATGAGAAAGAAAAGTTTCACGGGAAAATTCCTCTGCTAGCCCTTGCTAGCATCCACAGCATTGGGCCCATCTCGGTGAATTTGATAACAGCCCTCATCTGCAAAAAGTCCCATAGGGGCAGTCAGGGAGGCCAGCCCTTGGTAGGATCAAAGTGGGGCCTTTCTCCAAAGAGAGGTGGAAAATACTGCTAGATTTCCCATCAGCTAATATCTGCTATACAGTTCCTACATCTTGAGCAGCCCCTGCAGGGAACTGCCCCAGAAAAGTAAAGAGTTAGAAATACGGAAGATGAGTTCTTATAATTTATCTCAGAAATGGCTGAATTAGTTTTGTCATCAAGGCTAGGCTTTTTGTTTGAACTCTGCAGTGTTAGTTTCTTACTTGTATCCTTTACGGGAATACATCATCAAGAGCAAATCTTCTGTGGCACACCGGGGTGGCAATTGGCGATTTCCTATGGTAAACACTGTATGATTTATTTTTATTAGCTATGGCATGAGTGCATATGAAAATGCAGGGGCTGTGGCCCCCTTTTGCTCTAGTATTATACAATACATGGTTTCAGTCACATTACAGAGAAATGATTAGGCAGCTGGATTATTTTCCTCCCCATCCCATCCCATCCCATCCCATCCCATCCCATCCCATCCCTACCTTATCCATGTGGCACAACTGTCTCCAATATTTCCTACTGCTTATTTTTCCCCCATTTTAAAAACAGAACAGATCATTCCATTTAGCTTGTGAGCAGACACACACATAAAAAAAAAACCATGTGAGGGAACTCTAACCAAAAAACCCACAGGAAAACCCCATGGGTCCTTCTGTAAATGTAGGAGATAGCTTAAGGAGGAAGATAGAAGCTGGTTGAATCCAGAATTGAGTTACATGATTGTTCAGTGCTTTAGAAATTGTACTTTTAATACGAGAGACTGGCTGGCTGGAATGTTACTAGATAGAGATCAGAAAGTTCAGCCAATGAAGCCAAATGGTAATAGAGATTCTCCAAGTTTCTTTTAAGAAATGCACAAATATAGTGACTCAATATGTCACATTTTTGTCTTATTTTGAATTTAGCTATTGAGGAAAGCAAGCAAATTAAGCATTTTTACCACCAGAAAGCAGCATTTGTTCCACAACAAATGTTAACAACATCTGCCTAAGTTTGTTTTCCTCTTTTGCACTTGAATATTATTGATTAACCACAGGAACAGAAGAATCTTTAAGTTCAGCCCAAATTGTCTTAAAGATTTTCTTGGTTTCCTAAGCATGAATTCCACAGTACTTAGTAGAAAGAAAAGTATTTACAAGCTGGGTGGTAGGAGACACCTGGGGGGAGTGAAACTGATAGTGGGAATCAAAGTCTGACTCAACTGTAGGTAGAGTAAGAAGTTTGACCAGAAAATACAAAAGATAAGCCATCAATAAAAACTGTGGTCTTGAGATTCATTCCACAAATGTGATAGTACAGCATGGAAATAGCATCAGCAATTCCAACTGGCAACATAACAGAAAAACAAACATCAACAGAGTGTTAGAAACTCACCTGTGAGAAAAAGTGCCATTTACAGGTAAGATATATTGGGTGAGATTTGTCCTGTGACTGCAGTTCTTTTATGCAGGAGAAAGGCTCGTGTAGTGAAAAGAGCCTCTGGAAATTTCAGATGCAACTGAAGGAGGATTTCCTTTTGCAACCATAAGGAAGGCTTTTAGCTGTCCCCCTAAAAGTCCCTGGCTACCCCAGGCATGAAATAGGCCCTCCACTGGAGATGGGGCCACAGAGCCAAACCACATGCATTTCAGGGACCTTGAGCAACACTGTCACCAGCAGAGCACTGGCCCAGGCCTCTGGGCTACATAAATTCCACAAAAAATCTGAAGACTGCCTCAGTGTTTGCAGCAGCCTGGGGTAGAGAGGGGGCTGAAATGGACTAAAACTGCTTTTACTTCTTTCTCCCATGTGAGAAGCAGTCCTGTGCTCTTTGGCAGGTGACACGGACTGTCACCCCTCACTGCCACGGAGATCCATGCAGAGCTGCCTTTAGATTTAGAGACAGGCATATTTTGAGAAAAGGAGTGAGAGTAATAAAGCCAGAAGTTGCACCACGAGAAATGCTCTGGTATCCTATGAGAACATCGTAGCACCCACCATGAATCTCCTCGCATCCCCACAACGAACCAAGCCATAAGAAACTCCTCCTGTTGGGCCAGGTCCCAGCACACAGCTTCTTCCATGAACAGGGTGCTTCCACCATCACTGGGATAGTATGAGGTCAGGGGCTTCAGAAAGAAAATGAAGACAAATTCATCTACTACCTTAAAATCTCGTATTTTAAGACTTAGTTCACATCAAGTCACTTCCCATGACCATAAAATAAAGCCTAAATGGAACAAAGAGGAGAACTAGAGGGATATTCTTATCCTAATGAAAAAATTAGTAGGCACACAACCCTAGAGGGGCACAAGGGAAGATATCATAAGCATTTCTTTGCTCTGACAAACTGCTTTAGCAGTGAGAGCACCAGAAAAGGGGCTGTCAGTGGCTAAAAAGAAGAAATCCCCAGAGTGGCCACAACATTCAAGAAAGTTTTCAGGCCTGAGTCAGCTGTTAATTAGGTAGCTTCAAATGGAAGAAACCATTTATAGGAAGCCCTGATTCTGAAAAAACCCTAAAATCTCATGTACTCCATCTGGCATTATGACGGGTCAGTGAATGTCAGATAGAACAGAGAGAAAGAAATGAGGCAAAAGCTTTAATGGTGGCCAAGAAAAGTCTTTAACTCCTTATGACCATCTCATTAACTTCTGTCCTCTCTGTCAGTGTGCAGTTCATCTAGATACATTAGATTGGCTTGTGGGATGACTCACTCATTGAGGTGAATAAACTCTTTGCACCGAAAAAGCAGAAGGTGACACAATGTTTATCCTAGTGGCCTTCATAATCATTCCCCCAGTGTTCCAGGGACAAGGCAGAGAATCAGATGCTGTGATGTACAGTTTTGTGGTGTTAATCTAATTTGAAACAAACATAACCAGGGTAAATATTTTTCCAAATTTCTCATTTCAAATTTAATGCAACTGGTGAGATCTCATCATTCCAAATTACTGGATTAGGTAAATAAACTCCCCTAAAATACAGCAGCGGTGATGGGTTCTTGCATTCTGATGGTTTGTGTCTAATTTATTTTATTCCTATTAAATTTGTAGAACAGACTCTCGTAAGTATTTTCCAATAACTTTTAAATGTCTACAATTGCTGAGATAGTGTCTCAGACAAAGACCTATAGGGCTGAAATAAAAATAGTGAAGGGTTCAAGATGACATCATGTTTTATGAACACAAGACGTGACCACAAATAACCTACAATAACCTTTAAAATTAGTTTTTTCCTGACTTCATAAAACAATATTTTATTTGGCAGGCCCTTATTGGCAAGCACTTTGAACAGTTCTATTTGTTTTCTGTAACCAGGAAGACACAACCAGTGTTTTCACATAGGTTTCCTCAGTACTGTGGTTTTGCCATTTTTTGCCTCTTTATTACTGCCTGCTGTTGTTGAATATTTTTCTTTGGGATGTTTATTAAGAACAAGGATATGAATTTTAAAAAACCCCAAACTTTCTTTGTAACAGCACTGCTGATTTTCTCCCACCATAATATTACTGTATCAAAAACACAGAAGTAGATCATGGTATCTAGAATGATCTGGTTGCTTTAAGTCTAAAGTTATGTAATAACATGCAGCTGGCTACATGTATATTACGAGAAACTGAAGGAAATCAGCCCATATGTCCTTTGATGCATTAACCAAGACCAAGATTTAGAAATCCACCATAGCTTGTAACACCGTATGAAATGGAGGAAGGGGCTTAGCCAGTGACTGAACTAAATAAAAAAAACACCTAAGCATGCCAGTTAAAGTAAATTAGAAATGAACATCATACAGTGACAGAAATACCCCTGGTTTCTTAGGGGATTGTACCTGGCATTAGTTGCTATTTCATTCCACCATCACCAGTGGTCCTGGTTATGAGAGCCACAACTTGAGAGATGTATTTTCATAGTACCTCCTGTAACTGAAGGGGATTGCTCTCTGTATTTGACACTGCACAAGTTTTTGTTGTTTTGAGTTTTGCTGCTGTGGACAAAATGGACCATTTTCCCACCACGTCTGTAGGAGTAGTTATGCTGCTCCCAGTGTTTTAAATGTGTTAATTTGGGAGTTTGTGGAGTTTTGTTGGTTTGGGTTTATATATATACCTATATCTATATCTATATATATGTAAATGCATATATACACCCACTTATATATAGATATATAAAAATATAAATCCCTATAAGATTTTTATTCAGTATCTTTTTAACTAAGATAGAATTTTTTTCTGCAGTACATATTGCACTATTCAGCAAATCCCATCTTCCCTACTGCCCCCCCCCCAAAACTAAAAAAGAGAAAAAAATAAAGGTTTTATATGCTTGACCAGGGGCCATGCAATTAAGATGAGCTTTTCAGCTTCTGTGCACAGTTTGGAGTTCCTAGCATTCCCTCTTTCTTCCGTACAGTGTGAAGCTTGAGTGAATAAGGTAGGTTCCAATAATTAAACTTGCTCTATTGACCTAACCAAAATTAACTGGCTATGCAACAATGTAGCTGTCCATGTAAAAACAGGAAGTCAGATTTCCCCAAGTAACCCTTATTCACCATGAGAAAAACAGCTGGTGCTCTCCCTTTACATGCAAGTGTGTGGGGCATGGATAAAAGATGTATACTTCTGATATCCTCTCTTTTAAAAGGCTGTGGTTTTTTTTCCAGTGGAAGTTTTCCAGCACTCAGTTCCTGAGAGGTAGGGCCCCAAGATAGTCTGGTCAAAATAGTCAGAATCCTATCTTTGTAAGAAGTCTGTGAAATTGAACAAAGAAGCCACATTAGTATAACATGAATAATCCTCCCTGACCTCCAAAGAGAAAAATAATAAAGGATTTATTACGCTTTTTTTTCCTCCCTAAGAAAGAGTAATAAGAAAAATCCTCCTTACAACAACAATAACCACTGTTTCAGAATCAGAGCCTTTGTGTCACTGTTTTTCAGTAGTTACGCTACATTTCTCCCAGTACACTGCTGGGATTTTTTATTTTTTATTTTGCTACGCATGCTCGCACATCTGCTCCACATGTGTGATCAGCAACTGGATTTTCTGAGCTGAACGTCCTGTTAAATGGACAGAGTGGGCAGATCATTCCTTAGAGAGCAGAGAATCTGCCTCTGGTGGATTGCTGCCAAATGCAATGGTGTAATAAAGAAAAGAAAGCTGCTCGTTTGGATTGCTCTGAAATGAACTGTGTCCTCTCCTAAAATTCCATCTGGCTAAGATCCCTGGAGGAGCAGTCCAACACACCTAGGTCTGGCAGTCCGTATGTTTGATGGCTGTAAATGTCTCTGCGTGGGTTGACCGGGGAAAGGCAGGATCATTAAGAACTAGAAGAGGTGAAACTATTGTACTCTCATTCCCTTTCACCCACCCAGACAAAATTACAGACGAGGGCTGTGGAGGTGAATGTACTTCCCGTTGCTGACACCGACAGATAATCTTTAAAATAGGTATTGTAGGCTTTGAATTTCTCTGTGTTGTCTAAAAGCTCTGTTTTCAGGTGGTAGAAACCAGCAGCAGTCTGGGCTCTCTTCAGGTTTGGCCCTTAGCACATTAATCAAGGGCTTCATAGTAAACTGCATGAAGGAGATTGAAGTGAGCATTCTGGTATGTGTGCAAGGAAATCCAGCTTCCAAATCACACGGAGGGACTGATAACAGATGTACAAAGTAAGAGAAGAAATTAACAGATGCTTCCCAGTTTGGGCATTATCACCAATGAAACCCAACTCATATGGTTGATAGGTCACATTATAGTCTGCTGCAGATTAATTTGGTTCCTTTCTGATGCTGGCAAAATTAAGATTACAACTGCAAAGTGCTGGAGTATCCCCTGAGTACAAGTTGATTTTCTGAAGTAATATCAGTGCTACTGAAAGGATACTTCTGTGAGTTTAGTAGTTAGTTCAGCAGGAGGCAATAGCATCACATTAGTTCGATCCATCTCCGTAAAAGATGTCCTGTAAGACATGACAATTCTAGCCTCAACAAACCAAATATTTCATGTTAATTTTCTTCTCAGTCTACATGTATCCTGGTGAAATAAACAGGGCCTGGGAACAGTCCTGAACATTGAATTATGGTCATCTATGGTGTTAAAGAGTTAGGCGTCCTTAGCAGCCTCAAGACTGCTGCCAACTACTGTTCAAACCACTCCCAGGCACAAATCAGAAGCAGGGGATTTCCAGAACCATTCCCAAAAGACAATTTGTAAGCAGACACATGGTTTTGAAGGATAAGAGTGTTTACTAGAGCAGAGCTGGCTGCCCTCTATTCATTGGCCTTGGCTCCTGGGAACACTCTGGGAATGTCTCAGCTGCCCATCCGTAGGCCTGGACAACTCTCACCAGTGAGACATTATTTTAAGGAGAGGCAGAATCTACCACTTCTTGAGATAGGGTTGTGGGTTTGGTTTTTTTTGTGTCAGAGACAATTTTCTTTGTAAAAAACCACAAATCATAAAACTCCAAATTTATTTTCAAGGCTCCCCTCTGCAGTTACCACTGGACAGGGTTTTGTTTCTGTGATTGTCCTGGAAGCTGTTGGACAACTGAGTCCCTTCAGTAGTGTCACTGATAGCATGGATCTCACAGCCTCTAGCTAATGGAATCACACTGCCCCATTAAATACACCCTAAAAATGTTTCAGTTTGTTTTTCCTTTACCAGAGGTGTTTTAAAATAACTAGCTGCTGGTTAAATTGTGAGTTCCTATTGTTTATCTTGTTTATCCATCTGCTTGTAATTGTGCTGGTTTTGGTTCAAGATGATTTTCAACTAATTTGAAATCATTAATTTGATTATTGCTTACCACCCAGAAAGAAATGGCCAAAATCCAGGATTCTGCCTTTGCAAGACTTTTCAAGAACTTGGATTCAGCTCAAATACGAATGAATTATTATTTTTCAAATTTCTCTTGAGTCAGACATTATAAAAAATTGCATTAGAAACAATTGAAGAGGGGGTGTACCTTAAAGAAATTTCTCCTTTGTCTCACGCCACTATTTTAACAACTATAAAACTAGGAAAAACATCATTTTCACTAATAGCTGTGCTGGCTCATCAGGTCTCAGACCAGGTATTCCAGGGAAAATCTCATGTTTAACTGATACTTTCTGTGCTTCCTTGCAATAACCTACAGGATTCCTGGCAGGAATTCCTGAACCAAGCACCTTCCAGTCCCATGGAAGGCTTTGTCAGAGCCAAACACTTTCAGGCTCTTTGCCCCAGACACTGGGGACAAAGAGTAGAACCAAGGGCCAGGACTTGAAGGGCTTCCAACCAGCTGGGAGTAAGCTCTGATTCACAAACCTGTGAAACCAGTGGTTTTCCACCTTGACTTTCTGCTGCTCAGGTTCTGAGAAATGCAAGGCCTTTGGTGTTCAATGAACCAGCTTTCTTCAATTAGTAGTCTGTGATAGATCATTCCATTAGACAATTTCTGATATAAATTAGTGGAATAGACATAAGGTATAAAAGAAAGCAGTGAGTGGAGCTTTTATTAATTAATCACTAGGATTTATTAGTGGTATGTGAAGAAGCTGAGCTCCTAAAACCAGATGAAGGTTGTCCAGTTTGGCTGTTGGAGATAGCTGGGGAGGAGGATTAAATGTTTTCATCCAGACCTCAGATTAGATTGAAAATATGGCAGGATGCATCTGAGAAAATCATACTTGCAAAATGACACTATTTAACTAACATAAAGGGCTCTCCAATTGTTTCAAATGAAGATCCTATCTTGATCAATTATTATGTACAAAAAGAGGGTTTAGTAAATAGCTAATGAAATGGGACATGACCATTAAGACAAATGCTGAAAAAAGGTATTCACTCATTATCTAAATCATAGTGACAGCATAATAACTACCGAGGAGGTGAATCAGCTAGATTACAGAGCCCACCATTTGAAATTAGCCCATTCTGAAGTTTCTGTAAGTTCACTTAGAGGTTTTCAGTATTTTCTTGTTTTCTTCCTGCCTTTCTGTGTTCCCATTGGTGCTCAGCCTTCTTCTCTGTTCCTCCTAAGCTAAAATCTCCCAGGAGTGCATTTTCCTTGTAGTTGCCACAGCACTGCATGACAGCACTGTGGTTCCTGGCACAGGAGTCTGGGGTCACACCACCTGTGCTAGCAGGGGTCTGCAGTACCTCTTACTAGCCAAACCTGGGGGGGGAAGTCAGCGGCAAAGAATCATCTGAAAGTGTACATGAGAAATACAGAGTTAGTTTAAACAGAAAGGATTCCTTCTGTGAAACTTTATCAGCTGAGCAAGGCACTTTGTCCTGAATGACTTTTCCTCATTGTAAGACAGTAGAACTGAAAACCAAAGTTTGTCTGGACAAGAATATTGAATTTGAGCCTAGCCTTTTCATTTTACAGGGTTACATAAATGTATGGATGGAACTACAGAGGAAGACATAGTGTTGTGTATGATAAATAGGCTATTTTAGCACATATGGTGGTACAGAGCAGAGCTCTTCAGAGCCATGCAGCTGTCTGCCGCTGTACCTGGCATATGGTTTTCTAGATCGCATAAAGCTTAAAAAAAGACTCCATAATACACTACTGTGCCATACCACACCACACACCTCTTCATTTTGTAAACATTATGACAGCATTAGGGACTAGTGAGAGAAAAAATAACTACTACTGGGGAAAAATGTTTGCCAACTTTGTCTGCTCAGTGTTCAGTACTGTTTTTAAATGCCTCAGCAAGTTGTTCTTAGGTGAAAGATAACAGTCTGCCAAGTCTTGAGAGTAAACATTTTGTGTTGGTCCACCCACAAATCTTTCAAGTAAGAAACTGGAGTTTACTCAGTGTCACTCAGGTTTAACCATCTCATTTTCAACATAGTTTGCTCTTCATGGCCTTTCAGATCCATCTCTTCATGTTGTTCTCAGCCCCCTGAAGCTTCCTGCCTGCTCTTTCATGTTTGACATCTGGCTTAATCAGACTTAGGTTGTCATTATATTTGTGAACACATCTGATGAAGGCGCTTCTTTTATTACTTACCTGCAGTCTGGTTTTAAACATTAACATCTTGAATATTGACAGGTTCTATTCTTGTTCCCCAAACTGCATATTGTTTACATGTGTTTCTCCTAGGCCTATGGACATTAAAATGCAAACAAATATATGTATGCATATATTTGCATGCATACACTTTTTATATACAGATTATAGATTTTATTTATAGATAGATGTAAGTGCATATGATATATATATAATACAGGCAACCTTAGAGCATATATTTTTTTATGAGGATTTGGCTCTAAAACTGAATATTTCTGAATTATAACAGCAGCTGTTGGTCTCTTAAGCTTACTTAACATCAGAACAGACTTCTGTTGACAACAGAGCAGCATAGAATTTGAGTACCATGAACTTGAGGGTGCTTTCCATGTGCAGTTGGTAAGTTAGTGGCTGTACCAGGAGGAAGAGGATAGTATAAAAAATGAGAAGAAAAGCTTTGTCTCTGATATTATAGAGCAGGAGAGGAAAAAAATTAAGGGTGCAGGTAGTATTGTTCTTGGAAACAGAAGAGGGATATACAGAGGAGATTTCTGGTCTCCTGTGGAAAGTGGGCTCAGTGAGATTTTTCAGTTCAGAGAAGACCAGAAAAAAGTAATCTGGGACAGAAAAGAGGCCTTCCACTGGAAAAGCACACCTGAAGCTCATGATAGTATGGGGCTGGAGATGATGGATTTGAGGCTGACAATAGCTGCCTACAAAAGGAAGAGAAACTTTGCAGCTGGTGTAGCAGAAGGGAGTTTGTCCAGAAGGATATGCAGCTGAGGCTGAGATGCAGCCTGGAAAGGAGTCTGACCAGGAGCTGCCAGAAGGCCTTAACCACTCTGAGAAGTGTGGGCAGTGGTAAGTGCTGGCAGTGGGCTCCCAGTTCTGTCCCTCCCTGAAGCTACTTTGGTTTCTACCCCTGAACTGTGCACAGATTGCTAAAGGGTAGAAATCTCTACAGTGTGGCAAGACAACCAAAACAACACACAAGCCTTTATCTTAAGAATTTCCCTGTCCTTATAGTAACTTACTTGGAGATTACCATAGGTTGTACCTGTGACTTAAATCCTGTTCCACTTCAGAAGATAAGAGTGCAAATGTTTTTACCGGCAACTACTGAGCTATATAGTTTCTTGGTCTCCATTCCTCAGGAGAAATCTGATAAAGTACCTTGGACAATTTGTCAAAACTTTTGCTCTTGTTATCTTTTAGGACCTGAGAAATTGGCCAATATTCAAGGAGTTTGGACTGTTCCAAAGAAGAGAAGCTGGTGCAGAAATCAATACTTCTCTCAAAAAATTTTGTATAAGGAATGCATTGAACTTTTTTTCCTGAGGAGAAAACCCATAGTTATTCATTGCATCAATGTCCTTCTAAGTTACCTCCCCACGAGGACTCTCCCAAGGCTTTTCAGGGTTGTGCAACAAGCTGTTTGTTGGTATCTGCTCCTTTTCCTTCTATACCATGAAAAGGAATATTGCAGAGGAATCACAAGTAACAGAAGCCAGGCTAATACAAGAATCAAATCAACACAGTCATGCCAGGCCTGTGTTGCAAGTGAGATAGTAAGACTTGCAAAAGACAGTGCTTATAAGTGCAAGCCCAGAACAAAACAAATAATTCCTATAAATAGGAAGCTGATTTGTTTGGAGAATATTGTTTACAATCTCCAGAAGCAACACTTTGCAAAGTATGGTTGGACCACTGGGTTACCGGGGGGGATATCTAGGCATGTCTTTTTCCTGCTTCCACTTATTTATGCAACCATTACATTAAATTACACCCTTTTCAGCTTTCCACACAGACAGCTGAGATCCCTCAGTTGCTTTCAGTATGCCCTTGTATTAGCATGGAGACCAGCAGCACTTCATGAACAATTTGTTTACTTGATTCCAGGTGGACAAAACTGCCGACTTCAGGGGAGCTTCACTGGACTGTCCGTGGCTGAAAGTACGAGGAAGAGTTGCAATTTCAGCAGCTGTTTTCTCTTTCTATGAATAGCATACACAAAGAGATGGTTAAACCATATGCTGCTTTACAGTTCTGTCTGGAGTAAGCTTCTGATCTTTAATGGGGACACTATGGATTTTAGTTGGAGTACCTGTGAACCAAAATTATTCATGTTAGTTTTTAATGCAGCACCTAGCTAAATCCTTTAAAACAGCTGGATTGTCACAGTCTTCTGTAGAAATAGCCAATGAGCTATTATGGAGAGGGGTCACATTGTAAGGAAAGGTGGGGGCAGAGATAGCAGCACTTCTTGATGCTGTGCTGCTGTCAAGAAGTGTAATTTCACTATCTCGCTGTCAAGGCTGTGGGTAAATCAAGACTAAGAAATTGTGTCTCTCAGCAAAATGGGAACAGCTCTCCCTGGCTATTACACATTGCTTGCTGTCACCTTCAATGAATGTTTATAAAGTACTTGGTCATCTTCCATGCAAAATGTTACATATAAGCCACTGAAAATGAATTTTTATCGTGTACTTGTTTAAGCTAATGCTAACAGTAACTAGTGCAAAACTTTGATGTCTGTCTCAAATAGGTCAGACTAATTGGAAAGAGCTGACAGGGTAAAATATGTGAAATCTGAAAAAAATCTGTCTGAAAAGTGTGATGTGTTCACAAATAGATCGAGAAAGGGAATCTGTCATTTATCAACACTTGTATTTAATACTGTATGAACAGTCAAACATACAGCAAGCTGATACAGCCAGAATATTGTCTAAGTATATTACACTGATAACAGTCAGCATTTAAGTTGGATAAAGTATGTAAAAAGATTCAGTATCTATAGGATATTCAAGGATCTTACATGTAAGTGGTCTTTAGACAACTTTGACATTGAGCAAAGGAGTCCAACCAACTTGTAGCTGAATCTTTTCTGAGCTGGGGTGAGGCACTTATTGACCGCACCTCTAGCACTAGTGCTTAAAATAAGTGGATGCAACAAACAGTGCAAAAGAATAAAGAGATTGATGACAACTGAGAATAGCACTGACTGGCCCTGGCTGAAACACTGGACCTATAAATTAATATGTGTGCAGGTGCAATTCTGAACGTGACTTTGTGCATGTGCGCGTACTTTCAGTGTCTGCCAGACAGAGATCACAGGCAGCTATTGCAGCTGCCTCAAGCCCTGCTTGGCTCTGGCAGTTGTTGAGGAGCTGGTAATTGTTTCCCCAAACTATATACCAGGTGCAGCTCCCTTGGCTCTAGACTGTCATTCACAACACTGCTCTGGACCCACTTGGGAAGAGCCCACACCTTCTGCACACACTATCCTAAAGAAAGAGGGCAAGTGAGAACTGGAGAGCAAGCACTTTGGTATTGAACAGATATTTATCTCCAGCCTTTGCTGATTCTATCCTCAGCCATTAATATGTGATTGTATGAACTTATTTTCAAGATAATGAATTATCACAAACATAATTTTAAAAAATTTTATGTAGAATTTGCTAACAATATACTTTCTTTTTTTAAGTTTTAATACAGTTTAAGTTTGATGGAGGTACCCGTGGGCCTGTGACTGACTGACTTCATCAGAGGGCAGAGATTTTAGGCTGTTCCTTAGCTGGAAGTCCACAACCTGAACCTTGGTACATACCAGCAGGCCTCCCTCTTCCCCGCACATGCACATCCTCCTCATAATATCATAAAATACTTTGCATTAGCTAAACCCATCGACCAACCTTTATCACATACAGCACATAAATCACAGCTAATAGGGCTAAGCTGCTGAGGGGTTCGGGAGGTGCAGAGCTGTGTGTTACCGACGGCAGGCGGGCTCAGCGCGCCGGGCTCGGAGCGCCCGCGGGAGCCCCGGGAGCCGCCGCTGCTGCCGGCGCCCGCCCGCTGCCCATTCCTGGTGTTCGACTCCCCCTGCAGGGCGAGCCCGCCGCTCCTGCCTGCTTCGGGCGTGTCTGCTCCCGGTCCCCGGCACTTACCCACCACTCACCGCCGCCTTGAGCAGGAGCATCCCGCTGAAAAGGATGTTAAGGTGTAACACTGTACGTTTATCGCAGCAGCAATCTTAACCTCGTCAGCATTTACTTTCTCTCCTCTTGCTCAGTATTTTAGGGTTTCAGCCCATTTCTTTGTGGCTCTCAGGTGCTTCCAGAGATGCTGTTTTCTCCACCCCTCCCTTTCTGGTACAGCCCTCTCCTCCTGCACCGCTGCCTCAAGCACACCTCTCCATCGTCTCTCCCATCACTGCTCTGCAGCAAGAACTGAGGGGCACAGATGATTTTTTTGTCACTCCATGAAGTCTGACATTTGAGTATCTTCAGCCTATATCAAAGCCAGAAAAGGGCATTTTCATTTTTTTCTTGATATGAGTAGTGAGAGAAAAGGGAAACTTTGGAACATCTTTTTGAGTATTTTCAATCAAAGTAAAACAGTTCAGCATCCAAATGCAGCTTGTTTCAAGTGCTTTGCTTTGTTTGGGGTTTTTTTTTGTATTAAACTGCAATTCCCTATAATAGTGTATTGCCCCATGGGAGGAATATTCTGCTGTTTAATGCCATGTCTTGCCTGTGGAGTAATCTTCCTGGCTGAACATCTTTCAGAAAGACTCCAGAGATGTCTGACTTTCTCCCTGTGCCTCTAGCTTGCTTCAGTGCCTCAGAAGAAGAAGATGGTTATCCCTCAGGCACTTGGCAGAGGACAGCTGCAAGATAGGGTTTTAGCTGGTTTAAAACATGTGGGCTTCACTCAATTCACCAAAGCCATGGCCTGGCATTTCTGCATTGCCATGCTGGCTTCAGAGGAGAGCAGCTCAGGCTCTCGTCCCTGACTTATTCCAATTTTGTTCCAGAGATCACTTCAACTTTGTAGACAATGTGCTTTCTTTCCAAAAATTCATTCAGGTGGAATATTCCCAAGGGTTTTCTCCTCCTCATCCTACCAGTCTCAGCCCCAGGCAGAGAGCAGGCAGCAGTGAAGAGGGATGTGGGGATGTTTCCCACTGATGGTCCCTTGGTGAAGCAGGGTCCTGAGCTCAGCCACTGTCCCAGCCAGGCCTGTTAGGCTGGGAAGGGGCTGAGCCAGTGTCTGGATTGGGCTGAGGGTGCAATGCACCTGCAGCAAAGTCTCTGCAGGGATCGATCAGAAGGCTCTGCCTGGAAATGAATGCCAAAGAGCTGCCTGTCCCCCAGCCAGCCCATCTCTGTTTGCAGTGGCACAGCCTGAGCTGGCAGGGTTACGCACACGAGGACCAGCCCTGCTCCCCTAGCCCTGCACCCACAAGTTGGAAGTCCAGTGTCCTCTATTAAACGCTTTCAAAAAAACCACAGCTCTTAACAGCACAGTCATCAGTGTCTGTGGGTCTGTCCAAGAAGGATTTCAGCTCAATTCATGCTGCTGATAAACAGCATAAACAGGGATGAGCATTCGTAAATCTACTGCACAACATCAAATGAGTCAAATGAGAAACATGGCTCAGTAATTTTAATATGCTGATAAATTCTGTGGTCCAAGGTCCTTGCCTATGTTTCAGGTACATGAGTAATGCCACCTATTATCTCCAGAGCCACTGAAAAATGAATGCAGGCAAAAACAAGATTTCCATGATTCAACTGGTTAATCAAGGGATCCCTAATACACAGAGTTGTTTTCGGCACTTTGGTATCATCTCAGCAGTAATAAATTTTACAAGACTGCACCTTCAAGCCTTTATAGTTTTCAATTTACAAAAAACTTCATAAATATGAATACATTCACTGTAAGAAATGCTGCTGTGAAGTAGCCATTAGTCATACTGCATAGAGGGGGAGGCTGAAGCATAGTGAAGTTTACCAACCTGCCAGCTCTCATTTTCCCTGAGCAGGACTAGCATCCAGGAAACCAGATTCGTTGGTCTTTATTGAAACATGGGACCATGTGCACCATACTCACTCAGTTCTTTTATGGGGAGAAAAGAGGGCAGCAAGACACACTGGCAGCCTAAGGGGTCTCTGTGATCTCGCCCTAGCCTCACCATTCTGGGAGTTCATGTTCCCTCAAGCAGTGCCTGGGTTCTTGGCCTTCCCCAGCCTCCTTACAGCATCTGTGTCCAGCCTCATTCCTTGGATGGTTAATTTAGGCTATGGAGTTCCTTGGAGAACAGCCACTGTTTTAAAAGTGGTTGGCACATTAATGTCTCAGTGAAGATCAGAAACCCAAAGTAATGTATTCAGTGTACAGCAATTTCTGGTTTCTTCAGAAATACTTTTGTAAGACAAGTGTGCGAGTTCAAGTTTTGTTTCTACTAATGAACACACCAGTGACAGTGAGAGCCATAGCCCAAAAAGCTTGCAGGAGTTATTCTTGTTTCCATTATATATATAAAACATACCTACTTGGACTGGTTCTACTGCATAGTGGAAGCCCATGCCAGAATCAATAACCAGCAGTCACCCTCAAAAATGTCATTGGTATGAAAAATGAGATATCTTTGATGTTTTAAACAGCAGATCAACTTCTCAGAACTTCTGACTTTTGCGTCTTTTAATTCCTTTTATCATTATTATTATTATTATTATTATTACTGCTATTGTTATTGCTATTAATTCTTTCACTTAAGTATATCATACTTGTTCTTTCCTCCCTGCGAGTCCTGTTCTTGACACTTCAGGACTGACCTTTGGCACTGTAGAAACTGACCATTTCTTCTTTCATCCAATGAAATTTTTATGCACTCTTGCACATTTCTCTTCAAATGCAACTAGAAGGGCTATGGTGCACTATTTTGCAATTTTACATCTGAAAGTTAGACATGTCTTTGAAATTAGTTGAATGTAATCAAGGTACAGTCAATTGAAATAAGACACTTTTTCTCACCTGCTTTTATAACTGTTTTGGGTAGGATTAATCACTTCAGATGATTCTATGCATAAATATGATCAGCACTCTCTGAAAGCAATGCTAAAAAAAGTTACATGCAATGATGAGATTCAGGTTTGCTTTAAAGTTGTTTATACAGTCATCTGTACATAACTTCTACCTGACAGCAAATATGCATGAAACTCCAGACCTGAGTGGAGATGGATGCCTGCATGTAGTGAAACCAGCAAAGATCTCATACAAGAGGGCACCTCTGTTTACTTCTGTGCTCTCAGCTCTTGCCATGTAAGAGGTACCACTGTGAAAGCACAGGATCACCTGCATTACTGTAATGCTTATTAAATGTGAGTGTATAATAAAAACCACAACCTAGCCTACAGGCACCCCCCAAAAATTTCCAATAGTATTTACTGTTTTACCGTTTTCATCAGCCCTAGGTACTGCATTCTGCACCTGGGAAAAACACACTTTGACTGCACAGACACAAAACAGAGTTTTAACTGCAGAGGGCATGAAAGAGCTACTGAAGAGCAGAGTGTTTTACTTCCAAGGCATGAATACCCGCGACATAATTTTCTACAAGTTCGAATTTTTCCACATTGAGTATCTATAATATCACATTTTTGTCCCAAAAGATCCTCTGAGGATCCATCTGAATGCTTTCTTGTGGAAAAATACAAACCTAATAAGGAACATAAATGATTAGATTCATTCTAAAGGATATTTCTTTATGATAATCATGGACTAGAAATCCTTCTATTACCCTCCCTGAATCTAGTGGATGTCTCTTCTTAAGGAGATTTTCTTTCCCATTTTACTTCATACTCAGACCAGGTTTTTATTTAATTTGCATGCAGGATTGGTAATGTAGGATGGGCTTACCTGTTTCCCATTTATTGCCATTATTCCCAGGCATTCATTGATGCTCACTTGAGTCATGCATCACATCTATCACAGTGCAGTACAGCTAATATTTTCTAGGTTTTTTCTGATGCTTCTAAGGTTTTATCAAATTTGGCTTAAGATTCATAAAATTTTTTTAAAAAATAAAGAAAAATACCTGAGATTTTCACTAAAGTACAAAATAACACTCAAAAAACCCACTTGAATATTCATAATTTGAACACAGAATTGTCCAGAACTTGCCTATTTCAGCTGTAATTTAGGATTTTCCAGAAATCTGAAATGAATGTTACTCAGTGTGTGTTTTGAGCAGAATGAAAGAGGTCTGCAAAAAACACTACCAAGAATCCAGCCTGAGGCAGATATATGTTGGCAGGACCTGTCCCAGACGATAACAAATGCTTTGCCATCCTCCACCCACACGACCTGATTAGCATGAATCCCCATTTTTCCATTAGCCCACATGCTGAGGGTGTTTTCCAGCCTCCTCTTGAAAGCAGTTGCATCTTTGTTTTGCGCTTTGTAGTCATTAGGGCAGATGTGGGGCCCACAGCTGCAGAGCCAACACCATGCCCAGAGTTCTTTCAGCCCATCTCAACACCTTAGGTTATTACTGCTGGGAATCAGAGAAGATGGAGAGAAAAATATTGGCTCTTCCTCTGCCATCAGCAGTGTTTGTTGATAGTTAACTTGGGGAAGATTTTGGATAAAATATTGATGGACACCAGCAGAGGGTGCATTGCTGCCGCTGTAATGAATGTTCTTATACTGTAAGTAACCATAAGTAACCATGGTGCAGCAAAGCTTTGGACAAATCCTGCACATTCCCAGTCTGTGGAGCTGCCTACACAAAGGTGCACAATCAGAAGCAGGATTCAAGACCAAATTCAGTGAAGACAGTTGCTTTAAAGATTAATAAAAAAAACAAATAACCAAGGAGAAGTGATGTGTGTTTTCTGCTCTGCACTCAAAGCATTTTGCAGCTTTTCTTGAAATACCCTTCATAAAAGTACTTCTTTGATCTGCTGTAAGCAGCCACTCCCAGAAGGGGTGAGAGACACCTCGTTTCCTTCCTTCCTTTTCTTATCCTGACCTACCAGTCTGGAATGCAGTTCACCTCTGAGCATTTTCAGATGTATCATTTTCAGAGAGGTCTGCGTGTCACAACACACAACTGGGCTCACTTTGCTGCTCACAAAGCCTGCACATGACAGCCAAAGAGAGGAGTCACATCCAGCTCTGACTTCACCCATGCACTTCACCCATGTATATACGCCCTTGTCTGCAGAAGGGGCACAACAATGTTAGAATAGCAAATACTCATCTCACCCTCAACATAGGCAGGACCTGAAACTGCAAAGTTAAGAAAACAGTGCCCCACGGGTGACTCACAGCTTAGGCAAATCTGTGATTTTATTGCTGCAGCCCTATGTGCCTCCAGCACATCCCTTTGCAGCAGGAATCACAAAGTACCTCCTGCCCCAAAGTCATCCCACCTGGTGACTCTGGTGAGAGCTAGCCACTTCTTGCAGGATTCGTTTCCAGACAGGTAACAGTTTTTCAGCTTCTTTGTCTGAATTTCTACACAGCAGCACAACCCTAAATGCTAGCATACAGGAGAGAGGGACAAAGTACAGTGTCCACAAGAGGCCAAGTCTTTTTCTAGTTCTGCACAAAATCATCCTTTTAGGCTCATTGTGCTGTCACTGGATTCAGAGTGAGTATTCAAAGAGAGATTTTAAATTCTGAACCGCCCTTCACAAGCGCCCCTATAACCCCACATACCACAGGCCTGTGGGTGCTTAAGCTGGAATCACAACTAAATTCCAAACATAGTGGGCATTAATCAAGGCCATAATGTTCCCTACCAAATGGCAAGGGAGTTGAGCACAGCATAAATACACACACAGGACTGCAGCACAATAAAAATAATGATGACAATAATTATAATAATATTAATAAGCCCCCAGCATAACCAGCACAGTTATGTGTGGGTTAGCTGAAGATGGCAGAGGAAAGAGATGCCATGCATTCTTGAGCGCACTGCAAGGAAATTTCAGTCCCATTGACTTCAGGGGGGCTTCAGTGAGGCCATGTCTCTGCTGTGGAAAGGAACTGCTTCACACAGCATCGTGGGGTTCCTTGCTTTCTGTCTCTGAGCAACTCTTGGCAAAGCCACTGGTTACTAAGTGAAAACATACTTTTTCCAGTCACCAGGACTGCAAGCCATACCTGGATTTGGCTTTTTTTTCTTTCACTTTTTGTTGTTGCTGCCATTCTGATAGATTTGCAAATCTGGCTCCTTGACTAGGTGCTGACTTTATGAACCCAAGTTTGGCTACTGAAGCAGGGGAAGAGGGGTCTGACCTTGGGGCAGATTATTCCCCCTCAGTGGGATGGCTCTGCTTACAGCTTGACTCCAGCTAATAGGCGGCATTCAGTGTCAGCCCAGCAGCTGCCATGCAGGAGGTCTGTCCCTCCGGGCAGCTGCTGCTCATCTGCCGGCAGCTGGCAGCGGAAGTGACATCTGTTTTCGGTCCCAGCTGTGAGCGGTGCGGAGGTGCCAAAACCCAAATGCCTCAGTTCTCGATCCAGGAGCGAGGAAGGGCTTCTGATGCCAGACCACGGCCTGGCTTGCAAGGGAAGGGAGGGGGGGGATCGTCTCCTTCGACGATGGTGGGCAGGGAGGAATGGAAAAAGAGTGACAAATACGGAGAGAAAGAATAAGCAACAGAAGTAGGGGAAAGGATGGGAAAAGAGCACAGGAGAAAACAGGAATGGCTGAAATGAAATATGAAATTGGAAATGTCCAGTCTGAGGCACAAAAACAAAAGGAAGGAGGCAGAGTAATGAAAGAGATGCAGAAGTAACAACAAACAACTAACCAAGGGAGACAATTATCTAAAATGGCTGCTGAATAGAAACATGCCTTGCTGAGCTGCCATCTGAAGTGCTACTGAACCTGGAAAGCGTTCCTGCCTGCAGCCCCTAGCCTATCGTGCTGTTCTAGGGGTCTCCATCAAGGGTTTGCCATCTGGTGGGGCTCTGGTATATTCTCTCTTGCCTCCTTGCTTCTCTACGCTATTTAAATTCACAAACACTTTTTTCTTCTCCAAGTCTCTTACTCTCTCATGTTTCTTTGTAACTGTGTTATAATTCAGCATTGTGGCATTTTCACCGAATTATAATTTTAGTTTCTGAGACAGGAATAGGTGCAGGATGAAGGACAAGATCCATTTCAATCTGAAGATTGAAAGCATATTAAAATTAACCTTGGAATAAATATATCAAGAAATGCCACTTTGCTCCCCAGGTTGGTGTATGCAAGACAAGTGACTTTATTCTATCACAAAATGTATTTTCACAGCCGGGACTGGTTCCTCAGCACAGGTACTGAAATTGTGGTTTTTAGATCTCTAAACTGATTGAGTGTTCCTGGAAGAAATAATGCAAGAAAATGTATATTTAACAAGTGCTTTACAGACCTGTCAATCAAAATCAACCTACACTGGGAAAAAACGCAGTGTCAGTGACTGCTTCTTTTCCTTGGTGCTTGCCAGAAGCACAAGATAAACTGAATTCTGGTAAACAACTGGGCTGGGGAATGGGCTGAGGGAGACAGATGTCATTAAAAATTACCCATCTGAAGTTGAAAGTGCAGGCATTGGGGCACAAAAATTTGAACCCACTTTCACACTTTGCCTTTGGTATGTCATTGCAGGCACCCAGAGGAGGGCATTGGTCATTGAACTGTGTGCCTTTACAAATTATTCAAAATCAGGTGCAAAAGATTGGATTGATTGAGTTGGGCAGGAATAATCTTCTCCCAGACTCTGGCCTACAGGAACACTGTTAACATGAGCCTATTCCTGAACCCCCAAACCTTCCTCAACAAAAATAAAGGGATTGTCTGCACATTGGTAAATGCTTGGTGATATGAACTAGAATTTTTCAGATCAAAGTTATGGATGAAGAGGAAGGAGATACAAAATAAAAAAGCTTTTGCATGTCTCAGAGTGAATGTCCTCTTCTTCAGAAATAAAAGCCAAAAAAAAGCAGTGAGAAGTGGCAAGTGTCTGAGGCAGGGAGAACAGAGCAACCAAAGTATGACCCTTCTCTGGTGGAGAGACAGGAAAAGTTGCTGTATCCTCAGAAATTGCCAAGCACTAATTGGAAACTGTACATGTCTTTGGAAGTCTCTCTTTGGATGGCACCTAGAACAGCACTGTGGAGATGATGAGACTTTGGTGTCACATAGAAACACAGATTTGATTACACCAAAAGCTCCATGGCAACCAGAAAATCTTTGTTCTGCAGCCTACATTAATTATCAAGGTGAGCTCAACTAAAGTTGACTCTCCTATGCCACTGATTACAATAGGTAACATCTCACTTCCTCTCTCTTTGCTTTTTGGTATAGTTTTGGGGTGTTGGGGTTTTTTGTTTATAATGCCACTACCTTCTATCCTTTTCATTTCTTTCTTCTTTAGAGGACCATCGAGCCATTTTTTTTTTCCAGCTAGGTCATCTGAAAAGCTGAAGAAAAAAAGACTAACTAGAAAATCTTCTACCTAACTGATTGAAGACAAAGTAATACAGATTCCAGATTTTGCATGAAGTGGGTTAGTTTCAGTATACAATTCTAATTCATTCAACTTTGCAGTTATGAAAAGTATTTCTAGGGCCACACTCTGCATTCTCTTTTCTGAGGAACAGTCTACCCAAGGAATACTAATTAGAATGCTTGAGGAGTAAGGTACGCAAGGCTGGCAGAGTCTGAGCTTTTATTTACTTTCTGTTATCTCTGTCCAAATGTTCAAAGCAATATGGGTGGTGACTGATTCACTAGTTAAATTCAAAACAGCATGTGTGTACAAAAGGCTGCCAAGTTTCTCATGTATACTGCTATTTGTGAGAAGCTATGCACAGACAAAAAACAATCAGCCAGTTTCTTAATTTCATTTTATATCTTTATTCCCATTGTAAGTACTAACAATCACCCAAAAACCCATTTTAATTTGGTTTGGATACACAATAGCATTAATCACTGTCCAGTTTCTTTCTTTTTTTTTTTTAACTGCAGTTTTAGTATTTTGTGATCTGTTTTAGTAGTTCTGTTGTTGGTGTATTTTCTTCCAGCAAAATGGATTTTTCAGTGTTTGTCGAGTATTTTAAAAGATTGCTAAAGATTAAAAAGCCATAATGCAATGATTAACAGTACATTAATAAAGCTTATTATCTTCCATTTAGGATTAGTACTAAGTATATTGGATGACTTATTTTTTGTTGTGCATTGTCTGTTCTCTTTTCAAAATAAATCCATAAACAACTATAATTTTTCTTTTTATTACAGCAGTTCATTGAAGTATCATTTTTAATAGGATTGAAATCCTCTTAGGAGAATGAGTTAAGTAAAACAACCCTAAAAAATAAAAGCTCTGTTTAAGCAAATGATGTCATGCACAAATCAATTTTAATGCAGTATCACAATGTACAAATTAGAGTGGATAGAAAACATGAAGGATTTTCGAAATTCACCTTCTTATTATTTGGGGAAAACACACCACAGATTGCATTTTAGTCTTCAAGCAAACAAGAAAAACAAAATAAAGTCAAAGAGACATCTTTCATCATGTCTCTTAAAAGCCTATGGGACAAATTCCTTCATCAAATTTATTAATGTAAAAGCACATTCAGAAAACTTATTTGTGAGAGCTGTCCTGTTAAATTATGAATAGCAGTAATAAATTCTTTAGTTCTTCACTTATTTGCGTACTCTGCATATGAACAGACATGAATATATGTATTAATAAAATATGCCTATTGTGTAGCCATACACAGAGCTAATATGAATGCTGATGTTGTACAATGTCAGAAAAGGACAAATTATTAATCAAAGTAGAGAGAAGAAAGAAGCAAAGAAGAAAGCAGATGATGCACAAGAACTTTGTTAGTTATCTTTGCATGACTTGTGTGTGGAAGAAAATGTCTGCTTTGGATATAGAACTGCCAGCTAACAACTCTCTTTTATTCTGCAATGAAGGAAGTTTGGGACCAAGACCAGCTTCTAAAAGCGATTTAAACCAGAGATATAAATAGTCATGTGAAGGGAAGGAGGAAGGGGACCAAGCATAGAGGTTGTTATCCTAAGTTTTGTGTGAGCACCAGAGGGTGGAACATAGTGGGAGTAAGGGGAGGAATGCTGTTTTTAGAGGGAAACTTGCTGAACTGACAGTGACAGGCTGAATCAGGGATTCGCTGGACACTTCTGGTGGGGATACTTCTCCAAGACCTTTTTCCAGCCATAGCAAGTATGTAAGTCATTAACCTAGCCCCTTCACAAATTGCAGGAGAGATGGAATTCCTGGGTCTGATGCATAGGGAAAGGCATAGGTTTTCAGGGACTCTGTTTGTATTGCTCTTAGTGATACTCCACATACTAATCATTCACCATTTCATCTTCCTGTCTCAACTGTCCACACCTCACTATCAATGTCGTGTATCTTCAAATTCATAATGCTTGGTCTCCTTACTACTACTTACTACATACATCTGCTAACCAACAAGAGATGAGAATCGTATTCTGATACATGAATTAACAGACTCTTCCTATTTCAGTGGAGCTACAGGAGCTCTGAATGATGGCACAGGGGCACTGGAAGAAGTGTAGCACCAAGAAGGCTACAGCCAGAGTATACTGCATCTGGAAAACTGGGGTGGTAGCACCTTGTCGTATCCATGCATATCTTTTCTTTGATTTGAAGTTACCTTCATTCCACAGAGAACAGGTACCTGACCTTTCCAACTCTTCCTGCAATATACATTTCTCTTGATGCCAGGAAAGCTACACTCTGTAATGAACTCTATATTCACTAATAAGTATTACAGCAGCAATTTTTAAATAATTTCACATAAAGTAGATGAGCTGTGCTTTAGGATTAATTTATCAGAAATAAAATTTAATTCATGAAGTCCCAGAGTACAATACACACATGGTTAAATTCTGCATGAATGCTTTGGTGTCCTCTGTGCACCTTTTTAAATGATGAGTACCTTAAAAAATATTTCAGTATCATTCCTCATAGTATATACCCAGTGTATCTCAGAATTATTTGTATTTCCTTTTACATTTTATACATAACATTATACTTGTATTTTAAATATCAAAAATATGCTGTTAAAGGATCTTAATAATAAATGGCATAAATCCAGAGTTTTCAAGAAAGAATAAAATGGCTTAAGACCTTTGGTGAACAGATGATGAAAAACTAACATTTCCAAAAGCCATGATTTATGGTCTTATGCTACCAACAGCTGGCCAATCAGCTCCGGGTTTCTGTCCTTTATTAATGCCATGATAAGAGCAGCAGCAGAATTTACTGTCTCCTGAAGCAGCAAAGGGTCCTGGAATGAAAAGAAAAAAAAAAAGAGGGAGTAGGGAAAACAATATATTTACAAGAGCGGAAAAAGTAAATATTTAAAATCAATTTTCAAGTATGCCAAATTACCATATGATTGTTGAAGAAACAAAGCTCTTTATTAGAAGAAGAACTTCTAAAACTTTTATTTTAAGAAACCATAATTTCATAGTAGTAACCATTTTCTCCAATCTCCTTGATGCAAAACTGCTAGAATGGTATGTACTCAGAGACCACCAAAAAACTTGATTCTATCACTGGCTTCCTAAATGAATTTTAAAATCTAAAAGGCAGCAGAAATTCTGGGGTTGAAAACAGAACAAAATACAGGATTTAATCAAGTAGCATTGTTAAAGACCTGCAACTTTAAGCACCTACTGAATCCCATCTGTAGTCTACCAACTACTAAAACTCACAAGGGAATTTAAGCACTGGGATTTCAATGGTTTAGGCTGATTTTTGTATCGAATAACTTCAAAAAGTAGTCTGGTTTTGATAGGCAAGTATAGAAACCAACACAGGAAACAGCAATAAAATGAGACATTGATTCTGTGCTTCTAATTGAGCACTTCAGCTCACATTTGAAAGAGCCTTTTGTCTAATTACCAAGTTTTTTTAATTGTATGGACTACACAAGGCTGGCCTCTTGCTACCAGTAAGATTTCCATTTGCGCACTGGGAAAATAGCAATAGGTGTAGTCAGGCATGGAGACATCCCAGGAGAGAGAAATAGGAGAGAACAATTTCTGGGATGCAATGGAGAAAAAGAAAGGTCTACAAAACTCTAGGGTGGGGAGAATCTACAAAGAGAAATCAAGAGCTGTTCTCCATAGCCATGATGGATAAAACAATAGGTTTTATCCATTCATTTATTCCATGATGGAAGCAATAGGTAAGGACTAGTATACAACGGAACAGATTATTGGACAGATCAAGGAAACTCATCATGAGGGTCCCATAACATGAGATTCACATCCATATAAAATGGGATATAGATAGAGCTTCCTGCATGGGGTAGGAGGATGGAGCAGTTTGATTCCACATCTTTTTACTCCTTTTTTTAAGATGCTACATGAAGAAAGAATTTGTAGAGAACACTTAAGAAACTTGGACTAATGGACAAAGAAGAAACTGTTTCCACAACTTATACAAAAATACAGTATCAAAACTTGCTTTTTGATAAATAAGGCAACTGCTGAAGGGACCTACCTACTCAGCTAGCACAGAGGGGAGCTGGAGACTAAGAAGTTGCAGTTGAAGGAAAAACTGAAAGGGAAAAGGTGTCCCTGGCACATTCTCAATATAGAAACAGGTCCAGAGGAGAGCCACAAAAAATTATGAGGGCTGGAGCACCTCTCCTATGAAGAAGGACTGAAAGGGTTGGGTTTGTTCTGCTTGAAGAAGGGAATGCGTGGGGTGACCTTACTGCAGCCTTTCAGCACTTAAAGAGGACCTACAAGAAAGATGGGGTCAGACCTTTTAGTAAGGTCAGTAGTGACAGGACAAGGGGTACGGTTTAAACTAAAATAGAGTCAATTCCGACTAGATATAGAAAATAAGGTTTTTATGATGGGCAGGTAAAACAAAAGAGCAGGTTTTTCAGAGAGGTCGTGGATGCCACATCCCTTGAAACATTCAAGGTCAGGTTGGACAGGGCACTGAGCAACCTGATCTGGTTGAAGATGTCCCTGCTTACTGCAGGGTTGTTGGAGTAGGCAACGAATCTTTAAAGGACCCTTCCAAACCAAACTGTTGTATGATTCTATGATAATGCTCTTATTAGCTTTGCCACTTATGTAAATGAAATTAAACATGCCAGAGAGGTAATTGGATCAAATTACAAATAGCTAGTTTATAACGGATTTTTTTATCATCCCTGAAAAAATTATTTTTGTATTTGACTAGAATTTTGTCCTAAATATCATCAACTAAATAAATTACAATTTGTAACCTTGGAAAAGATTACACTCCTCACAAATTCATGTTATATACTCCAATATGCAGTAAAATTATTTATTAGAGTTCTAAAAAAATGTGGTAGAATAAAAATGTACATAACATGTGTCTTGCTGTTCACTGAGTGATACCTTCTATCAGTCAAGCAAGAAGTGTGGAAGTCTACTGAGGTCCTGCTCCTTCAGGACCTTTTGTCATGGACCAAGGGTGCAAACTCAGAATCCACTGCTCTGGTTCAGCAGGGCGTTCACTCCCTCATTTCCCATGGGTATAAACTGCTGGATAAAGTACAAGGAGAGCGGAAGTCATTCACACACCCACTCAGATGGCAAACACTGCAGTTGCTTTCAAAATCAAGCAACACATTTCTGGCTATTCAGAAATGCCAAATCTCCTTGTGCCCTTCGTCACTTTTTGTTCAGTTTATCTCAAGAAGCACTTCACAATTACAGATACTCTCTTCCAAATGGGCTTCCAGCCATATCCGAAGTTGGCTGGAACTGTACAGTATTTTTTTTTCAATTTCACAAAAAGAAATAAAATACACCTGGCCAGGAATGCTCTTAATGTTTCTCCCAATAAATCTTTCCACATCCTCTGTTGGTTACTGTCGGTACACATTCCTTTGCAGTAATAAATTATTCAAGTTTTTGAACATAAAAGGAAGTAAGAGAAAGAAATTTAACTTTCACAGGAGAGATTGAAAGTGACACCATAAGATTTCTTTAGACTGAAAAAAGCCTTTTCTAAAGCTAAACCTAAGGCTTTAGTGCTAATTTCCATGTTCTATAGGAAAGACATGCAAAGAATTATGAGTAATATTTGTAAGGCAGGCAATGTGGCAGAGTAATTTGTACAGAAACCTGCACGCAGAAGTGGTCTAAAACCCATTGAAACTGACTGCTGAACTGAAATTGGTTCAAAACCAGAAACATAGTAAGTAAGCAGCACAAATTAGAACTGCAAGATTTACAGTTACTTCACTTCTAATAATCCGATTATTAATATTACCATTATAACTCTTCAGGAAACCTACTGGCACCTGTGTAGGACTGGTCACTGTAAGTCTGTTTTTTGGAAATAACCAGAAGTGTTTTTCTTTAAGGCAATATACATCATCTTTTAGGATAACAAATGCAATAGAAAATATATTCTTATTCTAAGTACAATTACAGTTGATGGTTTAACTACCTCATGAAGTATACACTGAGGATTTCAATAAGGCAATCTTTTAAAGTATTTATCATAGGGGTTACTAATTTTAGATTTATGCTGATCCTCCTTCCCAGTAACATTATCCCATTCTGATCTCAGGGTCACCGATTCACTGAAGGGTGTCCAGCACCTGGGCCCAGGAGACAGCCTCTGAGCACAGGAGAAATCAGTGCCTCAGAGGTCAAATATGTGCTGACTTTAACTTGCTTTACCCTCACAGGCACAGTCTTACTGGAAGGAGGTAGTAAATAACACGATGAGCTGCACTCCTCCAGGAATTTCAATTTGTATCTTTCTGAGAATCAAAACTCTCTTGTGATACAAATCATTATTGTAGTATCTGATGGTCATTGCCTGTGCATAATTTAAAACTCCTGTTGATAATTTCTATTCACTATCACAACCCCCTCCCCCCCAAAAAATAACAAACCAGAAAAAGAAATTTTAGCAACTGAAAGGTAACACATTGTTCACAGCATAGGCATAACACTGACTGATGTGACCACTACATTATATCTTAGGTATTCTTTCTCTCTTCCAAATCCTGCTAGGACTTTATTTCATTTTAGGCCATTAGTCTGCCTGTAAGCAGATATTTTCAATGTAATTTGAACATCAGCAGTTTTTCTAAAGAATATTAAAAAGAAATAAAATGACAGAATTCAACAATAACCCAGGAAAGGAAAAAAATCTTGTGAGTCTTTATTAATTTAAAGTCAAACAAACAAGTGAACACTTCAAGTCCCCTCGCTATACCCTTAAAACACCCATGGTTTTGACACTGCAATGTTATTTCTGGCAACAATGCTGATTACAGCTGATAGTGCCTATAGGGAAGCTTCAATAAGGATGCCAGGACAAACTTAATCTACCACACCTAACTCCATTGCACATACAGGCCTCCAAACTTCTTTTATATTCAATGGCATAGCACTAAATCTTTCAAAAATCTCATTATTAGTTGCAGGAAGTCAAATAATCAAGCAGAACCATGTCTTCACATGTTTAATTGCCTGATGTGTTTGCCTATATTGTAACCGCACTAAAACCCCGGATGTCAGAACAGGAGGATCAATACAAATCCTCCTGCAGCCCACAGGAGCTCTCACACGTTGCTGCTCAGTGCTGCAAATTCCAAGCACAGAACATCCTTTGGCATGACAGTCAGTGGGTGCACAGCCCAGCACACACTGGACGGATCAAACAGGAATAGTTCTTTTCCTCATTAAAAAAATCCTTTAAAAAGACTGTGACCTTTAAAGAAGACTTGGAGGCAGTAATGACTTTAATGGATTAATAACTGGAAGTTCCACATGATCAACTGGTGTGCCACGAACTCCCCCCAAACCATTGTGATATTCACTGTCTATTAATTTCATCCAGTTGATTTAAATGATTCTCCTGTAAAAAGAAAAACCAATCCCCCCAAACATTTCTTGGCCATTAACAAATAGAATTTTTTATTGTTTGAACAGATTATTAACTACATTTATAAGCTAAAACCAAAACTTTTACCACTTTATATTTATGTACTTTGGAAAAGAAAGTACTCGGAAACACTGCCAACGCTATAAGCCATAAATCCACATAACAGCACTTTGATTCCAAAATAAAATATCCACTTTGTCTGTTATTAAATAGTAAAAATACTCCAACATAACCATATTGTGTGATGCCTGTAACTCATACTCAGAATTTATTTGATGTAGAGTTGTGACTGTAGGAGTTCTCTGGTCTGCAGACTTAGACTGGGAATGGCTACAGGGACAGAGTTAAAGTTGTATTTGGAATATGCAATCTGATATTTTACAAATGTGCATTTATTTAAGAAACTGTGAGGATATCTGAATATTTACTGACATTTCCCTTACAATTCATTTCCTTGCTTCAATCTGTTTAGGATTTATTTTTTTCCCCAACTGGAACTTCACATAAATGCATTTCAATTTACATATGTACTAGTTCAGTTTAAGAGTAGCTTGAAAAACACACCTACCCTTTTTAGGTCAAAAAAAGAAAGCCTCTGCATGTGTTACCTCTGTCTTGTAGTGCCGAAAGAATAAAACTGCTGTGTTCCCTTATTTGCACTCTGTCAAGCTGTAATATTACTTGACATTACATTTAATAAAGATTTTTAAAAGTAACAGAATTGTACAGTCCTGATTAAATGGCTGACAGAAAGCCTGAAAACGGGATTTAGAGACACTGCTAAACTTAGGCAATATCAGTATTAACATGGTTATGTTTGTATCAGGAACAGAAAGAGGGCTGGAGCATGCGCTGGCATGCCGGCATGCTCCTGCCCTTGCTGTTCCATTGTAAGCCTGCTCCCTGGCACAGTTTTGGCTCCTGACAGCTAACATGTTTCCAGACAATGGCTGGGCATGGTTCAGGGGACAGCACAGGCTAAGGAATGCTCTCAAGGGACAGGCTGAATGTGGCCACCCTCTTTTGGGAAGCAAGAACATAGCCATATGTAGATGAGGCATGCTGTGCCTTTTAGCCCTAGGACAAGAGAACCACCCCTGGCCTGTTTTACTTACCACTATGGATACAGCCTAGTACCACTGGGAAGTGACACTTGAGCCTTTCTCTCCCTACCAGATGCATCAAGAATACATAGAACCACAATCAAAGAGTGCCCCCCACACTGAGGCACAAATCCCATGTTGCTACCACATAAGCACAGTCAATAAAAAAATAAAGATTAACTACTCTGTGGACACCTTTCCCACCAAAACAGAGGAGAGAGAGATGAACCACACTAGAAGACATTAATTGTGCTGTACTGCACATTCCTGCCACCTTATGGAAAAAGGCTGGAGCCAGCAGAAGGAACTCATGCCCACTGCTCCTTTTCACAGGGTGGATATTGGTGCACACCAGGTACACCAGGAGACGGGGAAGAAGAGAAAAGTGCTGAAACAGTCTCTGTTCTGGCAAGCATCTTGCAAAAGACTATATCAGCAGTACAAGAGGAGCTGCTGGTAATTTAAAACTCCACTGAATGCTGCAATTTATACAAAGGCTATACCAGGTCTCTCCAAAATGCACCTAACATCATATACTGAGTGTTTTAATTTGCACTCAGAGAAACTGAGTGGAGAATCTAGCCTCAAAAACCTCAATACTTGAAATTTTCTTCTTCAATTAATACTTTTAACTCAAATAGTTGTTCTGAAGATGGACTGAGGTTCTTCCACTAGCAGAAATCAATGATCTAACATGGTTTCATGTTTAATCACACCATGAGGAATTCATCAGTAGGTTCACAAAGAAGCATTTTTTCCCCCTCAAGGTATGTACTGGCATGCATCAACATATTAAAGCAACCTCCATTTCAGTAATAGTACAAATTAATCTGAAGTCTCCTTACTTCTTAAAATTCTTCCACATCACATTTTTTAATCCATGTGCCAAAGGATCTATTGATAAGTGTCATCTCATACATAATATCAATGCAACAATTTATCTCAATAAGAAGCTAGCTATGCAGATCATTCTAAAAGATAAGAAAAGTATTTCTCTGAATATTTTTAGGTTTCCTTTCAAGTAATACATAAGTAATTAAGGTAGCACTTGAGTTCAGATAGGTAGCTGGGCTCAAAATTACTCGAGCAGGTTCACAATTGAACCTCTGTACACATAGCCTTCCTTTCTGAACTAAGAAAATGCAATCAATTTTTCATTAGTGGATACTCCTCAAAATATAATTTTGAAATCTATATATTGAGGATGCAACGAGGATTAAAAAAAGGTGATGTGGCACTGGAAGAACCACGCTGTCACAGTGCTAATGTAGTTTAGCAGACCAATTAATTAGTGAATTCTGATAGATGTGAGTTAATTCCCTGCAGTTAAATGGTCATACATTCATGCTAATCAACCCAAACCTGGATAAATTGTGTATAAATACATGAAACTGTACTGTAACTCTCTCTTGTACTTTTGATCAGCCATGCTTCTTATAGTTTATACAAAGAAAATGGAGAGCCATCAACATTTAAAATGACTGTGTGAATACACTGAGAAGAAACAAATATTTTAAATCTTCTGGAGACTGTGAGGATTAAGTCTCTAGTGCTTTTGCTTTTATCTTTTCATGTAAGATTCTGTCTTGGGGTGACTTTATGATGTTGTATCCCTTTTCACTGCTCTATGCCCAGAAATTAATTTTGTGCCTTTCTGTGCCTTAAAAGTGAGCCCGAGAGGGGGGAGAGAGAAAAAACCGAGCGAACTTTTCAAAGCAGTTGTTCAAAGATACAGATACACTCCTCTCTTTCTGCAGTAGCAAGAGCAGAGGAAGCACCCTTCTTGCTTTTCAGCCAGCTTTCAGCTCCTTTTCTCCGGAGGGAGACAAAGAGTTGAACTTTGTTTTCCTGGGACTTTGGTTTTTCCCTTCTTCTCTTCTGGACTGTTTCAACATCAGAACACATTGGGAGAATTTTCCACCAAGGCCCCGGAAGTGGGCTCACGACCCAGCTCCGAGGAGGAGGAGAGACACTACTCCTACAGAAGGACTCTGAAATCTTCCCAGGTTTCTTTCCACAGTGAGAGGTTTTATTATTTAGCATTGTTATCCTTTTGCTGTCTGTTTGTTAAATAAATAGGTTTTTTATCTCTTTCACTTTCCTCCGAGGAAAATTTTTTTTTTTCCCGAACCTGGTGGGGGAGGGATCGTTGTAACCTGCCTTCTATGAGAGGATATTTTCCTCCAAATTTGTTCAAACCAGCACAGATTCACAGATTTAAACCCAAAGGTAAATGTCACTCTTTTGTTAAAAAAAGTCCAACAAAACAGCACGAACGAACAAACAAACAAAAACTCAAATAGGATTCTGCTCTCTAGCATGATAAGAATAGACAGATTCACCCTAAATCAGCAGATTTAAAACAGCTCTATTATCTACATGTTCTACAGCATGTAGGTGACCAGGGTTCAGTTCCCTTCTTCAGTTCTCCAAATCTTTTTTTCCCCCTGTAAAAAACACTGTTAGCATGATCATGCCGAATGATCAATAAAAATTCTTGGACCAAAAAAATTCTCTGAAGAGTTTGTTATGAAGAACACTTTCAGCACATTCAATCACTGCAGCTTACACAAGGGTTTTCATTCAGCACTTACCACTATCTGATTGAAGCTCTTGGCAAGAGTGAGTGTGCCAGCAGTGACATCCTAATGCCTGTCAACCATCTTGCCCTCTAAGTTGCTCCAAAAGCTACCTAACGCTTGAGCTAGCAGCCAGTTCTGCCACCTGTATGGGACTGGTACAAAAGTACTGGCAGAAATAGGCCATTTAACAGATGTGGTCACCTGCAAAACTATATTATGTGTTTGAGGTGGTCTCTTAATACAGTATGTTACCAAATAATTCTGCAGTATGAAATGTATTCATGTTAATGTATGTTACTGTGCTACCTAGAGGCTCTATGAGGTATCACTCTGGTAACCTTGTAAAAAAGACCATAAGAGTTTTTAAGGGGAAGGAAAAAATTATTCTTGTCATCAATACAGGAAAACTGAAATGCTCCCGAGGCACAGAAACTTTGCTTTCTGCTCTGACAACCTACACTCTGCGACCTGCTGAAAATCTAAGATTTGTCTGAAGTCGACTGAAGCTGTAGCAAGTCATTCCTCTGTTTTCAGAAAGTTGTGGATCAATCTGATAGCACTAATAAATTCAAGTGGAAGTGGGATTTAAGCCTTCCACATAGCAGCAGCATATAGAATCACAGAATTACAGACTATCCCGAGTTGGAAGGGCCCCAAGGAGATCACTGAAGTCCCAACTCCTAGGCCTGCACAGAACAGCCCCAAAAATAACCCCATGTGCCTGAGAACATTTTCCAAACACTTGAGCTCTGCCAGGCTTGGTGCTATGACCACTTCCCTGAGGAGCCTGTTCCAAGTGCCCAACCACCCTCTGGGTGAAGAACCTTTTTCCTGATACCCAACTTAAAGCTCCCCCGACACAGCTTCAGGCCATTTCCTTGGGTCCTGTCACTGGTCACCAGAGAGAAGAGATCAGTGCCTGCCCCTGTGCTTCCCCTTGTGAAGAAGTTATGACAGCATTTCCCTCAGTGTGTTTGTGTGGTGGATTCTCTGCTGTCTGTTCCACTGTGAGAGTCTATGAATACTTTGATAGGCTGCAGCATTAAGTTTTGCAGCTAGCCAGGAATACAGAGCAGACCCACCACACACACAGACGCAGAAAAAATGGGTTAAGAGGTGTTGGCCTCCTACAAAACATAACACCCCAATCATGCAAATCATTTACAGACTGCTGCAGTTCTCCAGGCACCAAGCAAAGACAGAGCAGCTACGGATCTGTATGACTGCATTTGACACGTGGGGCTAGCTAGTAGCAGCACAAAAGCAGTTCAGCACAGTTTAGCTGGTTTTCTCCAATTGTAAACAGAGAAATGCAGCACTTTCAAACGCTGTTTCACTTGATGACTGGTGTTTTAGCCCTAGCTGGCAATAAGAAGGAAGACAAAAATGAGTATGCAGAGAAGACAGAGAGAAGTGATGGGGGAGCAGATCAGAAGGGGGAAAAGGAAAAAACACAGAGTTAAAAGTTTAGGTACACAACTATCTCAACCCTGAAAATATAAAAAATACACCACTTCTAAACATCTGGTAAGATTGTATCAATGTCAGAGGCTCTGTCCGATAGGTAAACTACATCATATACTGCAGGTGAAATAAATAACTTTAAAAAATATCTTCAAAGAAGCACATAGGACATTTCTACCCAGTGAGATCTGGGGTCATCAGTGTAATTGTATTATGAAAGAAAAAAATAAATAACAAAAAAATTACAAAAACTACCCAATGGGGACAGAGAAAACAATACAGCACTTCTTCAGTAAACTTGTACCACAAGCAAAAAATACATATCTGTGGTATATTTAACACAGTAGATTTCAATATTAGAGGGGTTTTTTTCTATACCATATTACATTGACAGATGTAATTTGACATTAGATTGGTTGTGTCACTTCTCAAGAAAAAAAATGAACACAGTAGTTCACAAACATCTAAGCTGCTAATAAGTACAAGACATGAAATGCTTTAGCTATCCCAGGTTACAGAATTTTGCATACAAATGTGCTGCAGCAGTTTCATATTCATTGTGACATACAATTTGTGATTGTGACTACCAGTGTTATATAAAAAGATTGGGCAACTTTAAATTAGTGACTGTAACAAAATGGTAAGGTTTTTGGAAAGAATGAGTGATGCATTTGAATCTCCTGGGGGGTGCTAAAAATAAATGCAGAGGAAATGTGAGCATTTTTTTCCTTTTTTCAAGTCTAAAGCACATTTTTTTCCCTTCTCTATGTGCTAACTTCATATGTAATATTAAGCATAATAGACATCCAGATCTCCAAAATAAGAAGAGGTATGTGTCCATTCATTTAAATGGACACATGCCAACATTCAGTCATTAAAATCTTCATTATACAACTCCTACAGACCGTGAATAATCTGAAATACAAGCACACGGCTGCAGTAACTAATTGATTGGAAACATTCCTTTTGAATACAGATAATTTATTTGAGATGGTTCCGAGGAACAACTGTATGGCCTTCCAAAAAACAAAATAAAAAATTCTCCTTTGGGGAAAGAAGAAAACAAAACCCAAGAGATACTGAGGGACAAAGTATGCATAGACATGTGCTGGGCTATTGTGCACATCCAGCCTTGTGGCTTCCAAAGTTTTAGGATGATAAAATCAGTTCAGTGGGGTAAAGGCCACATTCCAATCCTGATTACAGAAATACAAACCAAAGTAATGACAGTACTACAAGCCTGGTTATTTTGCAGTTGCAGAGACTGAATTTCAACTTTAAACTGTATTTTGCTACAGGAGATCTAATATGTAACTGGTTTTAAACTGTTCTCTCAAAATTTCAAAAGCAGCTTTAAAGTGATTCAAATGTCACTGTTTTGGGCAGTGAGACACAGTGAGAGGGAGTGGCTGTCCAGAAGCTCATTGTTAGTCATCTGATATCGCAGATTTCCCTAATTTGATACTCTTAATTGAATCTAGCTAGTTGCATGCAAAGTGGCTCTCAAGCTGCATCATCTCATCATTCTGTGAGGAGGGACTGATTGCTGAATAAATCATAAAAACTTCATGTGTAAGTTACACACTGAAGTTTGAAAACATCCTTGAATCACATCTGAATGTCCATCCTACGGCTTTCATCTTATCACTCAGACCGCATCTCTGTGATAATAAGGCATAGTTTATGTCCATCTCTGTCTTTTCCTGTCTACAACTGAGGCTCTACAGCCTACTGGAATGCAAAAATATAAATTCCTTGCAATTCAAGACTTTCATGTAGGACCAAGCTAGTTTACATTTAACAAAAGAACTCAAACCAAACCAAAAAAAAAACCAAACAAAAAACCCCAACAACAAAAAAACCCCAACACAGACTGATGAAAAAGCATCCAGAAATGAGACAAAAGGTTACAAGGACATGAGGTGACATCTCTCCTTGGAGAGTAAAAGGAGAGGAGTCAGCAGGGGTAAAACAAGTTACAACAGAATTTAGTAATAAGATTTATTCCCTTTGTCTCTCACACCAATATTAGGTTTTAACACATCAATTTCACAGTAATTCTGATTTTTCTCAACATTCTTTTGCATAAAACACAAACTTGTTCCCAGCTCCAAAGCAGTCTTCACACAGTGAATGTAATAAGTAGAAAATGAACTTAAACTTCTTGCAAGCCTGAATAATTCCATGAGCAAAGTACCTCTAAGCACAGGTATGCTCAAACACACTCAAAACTTCTGCAAATGGAGATAGTGCATGTGCACTCTATTTTTTCCCTTCAGGTATTTTGCCTGCACAATGTTTACCTACTCCCTTTAAGACTGGACAGTTTATCTGAACAGCACTCTTGGACATGAACTGAATGAATGCCTACTCAGTAGGTACAAGGAAATAATAATAATAATTTCTGAAAATGTTGATCCAAACTCTCAATTTCTCTATTCTTTATTTCTTTGTCATCCTTAGTCCATAGTCTAAAGTCAATGTATCTGTCCTTCTTAAAGTTTTCAGCTAAGCAATGGTGGGAGCATATGAATTTTGAATAATTAATCCTAGAGGAATTAAAATCTGGTGTGACCAGAGGTTCAGAAAGCAGCAGTGAACAGTCTGCACCTAATCCAACAGGCGGGGCAGGAAAGTATAAAAACACACTAGGAAACCGTGTGGCAAAGTGCTCTGTTTTCACTGAGTAGCCAAGAGGAATGGCAAGCACCGTATCTTCCCATGGAAGTGTGGATGGGAGTAAGGCTATTTGCTCTCTACAACTCCCTGAGAGGAGGCTGTAGCCAGGTAGGGGTTGGACTCTTCTCCCAGACAACTAGGTACAGGACAAAGAGGAAATGGCCTCAAGTTGCATTAGGGGAGGTTCAGGTTGAATATTAAGAAAACTTTTTTCACTGACACAATGGTTAAGAGTTAGAACAGGCTATCCAGGGAAGTGGTAGAGTCAGCATCCCTGGAAGTGTTCAAAAAATTAGTAGACATGGCACTTTGCAATATGATTTAGTGGGCACAGTGATATTCTGTCAAAGGTTGGGCTTGATCTTGGAGGTCTTTTCCAACCTTAATGCTCCTGCTGTGATGGCTGTTCTGAGTCTGACCCCTCACCTAATCATCCCTCCACTGTTAAATCAAATGGAGGAATCTCTCCTACCACTAGCTACTGATTAAACTATGGCATAGCTGGAGGGTAAATAACCAGTTTCCAAAAAATCACTTTGAGTAAAGCCCAGTGGTAGGAGGGCAGACAAGAGCACATAACTTGCCTTGTAGCAAAACCATGGCAAACAGATAAAGCAGCTAAAGCATTCCTCAGGGTTCACCAGTAAATCCTTATCCTTAAACTCAAAATGTATTATCCTTATAGTTGTAAGAGGACAGATGTGATTGCTTTTAGATACTAGTTTTCTCTTAGGCTATGAGGGTCCAGCTACACCACAAAGATAGAGCTCACAGATGTTCTCTTACATAAAAATCAGGGTTTGCCAAGACAGGCTTCTCTCTCTTTCTGCCAACAAGTATCTGCCCAAATCATGTAACACAATAGCCTGTCTATATACAAACAAAGGCACTCAAAATGAAAATATATCCAAGTGATAAAACTCTCGTAAAATAAAAAAAAAATGGTGCTCTTAGACTAAAGGCTATTTTAAAGCTTTAAAAAGAAACAGAAAGAAATAGAATAAAAAAAGAATAAAAAAAGGAATGAGATCTGCTTTAGCAGATGGATTAATTTTACTCTATAATTAAGATATTTTATTAAAAATAAGGCATATGAAATATTTTGTTAGCTATGAACACATCTGGTTTTTTGAGACTAGCATTCAGTGTTAAGACTATTCCTCAGGTATAACAGAATATTCTGTTATGCATCTTGAGTTGCATAACAGAAGAGACTATGTTTTACAGCCTTTAACACTTTCAACTAAATTGTTACCAAAGTTCCCTTTAAAAAATCCTAAAACCATCTTGTGCCTACTTGCAACTTAAAATATGTCTGTGACTGGCTGCACAGGTAAGTTTGGTTCTCCCTAGTACCTTCTGTAATAGGCATTTGATTAAGAAACCATTTATGGCCATTTCCAAGGGCATGATTAAACATGATATGTAAGAGTTTGTCACATCACTCAGTCCTCACTTTAAAATTTGAGTTATCCAAAGCTAACTGAAATCCACGGGCTGAACAAGTGACCAATGTTATTTTCACGGTGATGGTTGGCACTAGTATTTTTCAGAAGAAAATGGATTGCCATTTTTCCAAAATAGTAAGGTAGAAAAAGTGACATTGTAGACTGTCTTGTAGACAGCCTGCATGTGAAATGGCTTTGGCTCTCACCTTTCCCTATAAAAATTGAACATCCATCTATATTACTGTTGTCAATATTTAGAAGTGATGCAAGAATCATGATAATCATGATACTTGTATAACTCACTTGCAAAATGTCTAAAGTTTTTTTAAAATATGCTAATTTTGAACAACATTTAAAACAAACTGAAGAATAGTCTAGAGAATTTAAGAAAATTGTTGGATTATTCTCTGAATATAACAGTCAAAAATGAAAGCAAGCAAAACACTAAGTGGCTTCCACTCTCATAGCAACAATTTGACAGCATCCAACCAGTACAGATCCTGGATGTAATACTGCCTAGGAATTTTAAATTGATTTTAAAAAGTCAATTTTTTTTTTTTCTAGAAACTGTATTATAATAACAACATTTATGTTTAAGGGAAATGTAGTAGCTTAATTTTGTGGAGTCCTGGTCTTGGTATACACAGCTACCAAGGAAAGAATACTCATGAAATGGTCAGTTAGTCAGGTGGGAACACTGGATGGCACAGATATGAATCCCAGCACTCACCATGTGAGCTCAGTTATGAGACCCTACAGAGCTATTATGTCATAGATTTGTTTGGTAAAAAAGGAAAGGAATATAGCTCTGTTTAAGCCTTATCCAGAACTAAAAACCAGTTCTTCTGTTCAAATAACTTACGTGTTAGTTTCAACTAGAAAGCACAACTTTTACTCTTTCTCTGACTTTGACTCACTTTTTTTTTTTCCTTCCAGCTTCAGTATTTGCTTCCAAGTTCACAGCTGCATTTAGAAGTGCATGTATCTTTTTACATGGGCACTGATTTCACATTGTTCATCTCCTCAGCCTGTATCGATTAGATGAATGTGTGGTTTGGCTTTTCATGGATATGCTTTAAAAGTTTCCTCCGGACAAAAGAAGTAATCTCTGACTCCATTTCCACTAATTTCTCTCTTCATTCAATATCTCTTTTGTCTTCAGCAAACTGTATTCCCTTGTGCCTGCTCTTGGCCTCAGCTTTTACCCTGCATGTTCTGCTTCCATAAATCTGCTGCCTATTCAGTCAGCAGAATTATGTCTGCAGCAGTACAGACATGACACAGCCTCGTCTCTTGACACTCCCAGTTGTCCTCAGTCACGATGTCCCCTTCACAATAACTACTGAGATTATCTTTCCATTATTTACTTGAAGCTTACCTGGTAAGAACTTCTGCATTAACTTTTGCTGCTTAATACCCTTTTATATGCTCAAAATGAGATTCCATTCTCCCAGTCAAGCAAATCTAACAGCTATACATTGCCTTCACGGTCCATTAGGAGAAGAGTCTGTCTTGTGCTTGAGATTGTCTGTGGACTTGTTCCAGCCCAAAGATAAGACGTAAAAATCCTTTCTCAGTTACCGCTTTTTGATTATTTCCCACTGGTTTCTGCAAACCCTTTCCTATAACCAGATCAGATACTAGCAGAAAGGATTTCCTGAATTGTTTAGCCTAACCCTCATCTGAAAAAATATTCTTGTGTTCATGCCCCAGAGATTTTACTCTTCTTATAACATTAATGGTGCAGGACATATTTGTACAGTATATAAACTAGACAATATTATGGAAAACATGTAGTAGAGAAAAACCTCCTGTCTTCCACTTCCCCGAAATTTTTGAATTTTTTTTTTCAAAGCTTTGCTCTCTTACCAATATCCTGGAAAATATAAGCAACGAGTTCCAAAATCTACACTTTCATGACACAGGTCTCGCTTCTATAGAGAGAGTCATAAAGTCCAAACTCACTATTGACATCTTTTATACTTGCAATATATATGCCAAGAGTATTATTCCTACTGACAGTACATTATCTGACTTATTTTTCCTTTAAAATTTTTCAATTTTTCCAATATAGTTTTATAGGATTCTATCACTAGAATGGAAATTTGAAGTGTCAATTTTAATTTTTGTGTATTTCTTTATGACCAATCTCAAAGCCTTGTGAGTATACACTAGACTTAATTTGTTCAAACAGAATCAAAAACAAAAAATGCCATTGTATAAAATGGTAATAAACATCGGTTAGGGGCAATATAATTTTGTAATGACATTTAAAATGATTAATCAGGAAATCTTTAAACATCAACCTAAATATCAGAAAAAACATATTTTCACATTCAGAGCTATTTATAAAATAAACGGTAATTATGCAAAAAATCATCTTTCCCAAAACTTTTCTAAATTCATTCCATGTCATAAGGATGCATTTAGGGAAGTAATATATTTTAAAAGCATTGTATATGAATCCTTGTTTCTGCAACCACCATCATATTAAGTAAATAAATCACAGAATCATCAAGGCTGGAAGAGACCTTCAAGACCAGCAAGTCCAACCAGCAACCCAGCACCACCATAATCACCCCTAAGCCGTATCTCCCAAGTGCCACATCCAGACATCTCTTGAACACTTCCAGAGACACTGATTCCACCATCTCCCTGGGCAACTTATCCAATGCCTGACCACTCTTTCAGTGAAACATTTTCTTTTCTAATATTCAATATGTGGCAACCAAACATATTCTGCCGTCAGTAAATATCAGGAGCTCTAAAGCCAAAGCAGGCAGTAGAAACAATCCTCTATTGTGCTTAACTGATAATGTTCTGAGAAAGCTGCCATGGACCCCAGACAATTCTCTGGGTCCTTGTGTTGGCCACTGTGATGTTATATTCTGCTTTGACTTTAGTATGTGCTTAAAGGACCCAATACTGTATTTACACAATAGATAATACATAAACTGTAATGAGTTATGACAAGCATTGTATTTCAAGACAATTATAATTTGTCTCTAGTAGATTTATAAGGCATGAGACTAAATACCTATTGAGTTTTACCACCCAAGAAGTACTGTTTTGGACTAAAATGCCTGGATTATATTACTGATATAAAACAGAAAATAAACTTCAAAATAAGGAAAACGAGCAATAGACTGATTTGTGAATGATGTCATTGCACACCAGCTCCAGGACATTAATTTTATCAAATAGCCTGAAGCTGTTTATAACAGCAATTGCTATCAGTTAATTTTCAATTTCTTAAAGTGTTAGGCAAAGAGAAATACAGTTCAGATTAAAAGAACTAGAAAAGTCTCATAAGTGGCATTACAAAGAGAACTATTGCATGATTGTGAGATTCTGCCAGCACCCACTGTTTACAATGTTTAATCACTAGTATGATCTGATTTGATGACTTAGAACCTGAAAATTAGATTTTTTGAAGTTCAGATTTACAGAATAGTGCTCATTCATGACCAAACAGTCAAAATTCAAGAAGGTTAGTTGCATGCATTCATTAAAAATGACAGTCTATGAATCCATGTATTTCAGTCAGGTAATTCAAACTGCTGTGTCACTTGCAATTGCATTTAATGTTTGTTACTTGTGGAATCTTCTAAAGTTTATTTTTGAATCAGTTCCTTCTCTTGAAAGAACTGCAAAAACACAAAAAGCATCACAAATCACCAGAACAGATTAGTTAGCTACTGCCCAGGTTGCCAGTCCCACCTTATGTAGAGACACACATCCAAGATTCAACATCAACAGATCATCAAGACTTGGTTTCATCTATTTCACTGGATGAAACCAAGTCCCAGCAGAGGCTGTTGGCAATAACAAACTCACTTAGCCTTACAGTGGGTAGATACGTACTTTCTGACATCACACATTGTGTACTTCAGGTGCAATAACTGAGAATGGCTTCTGGCCAGTGCATTGCAAGCTTCTGGTGGCATCCCAAGAACAGCAGCTTTCTTGGAAGGCTGTGAATATGTCTGATATGAATTGCTCATTTGTCACAAGTATATCCACAGTGTACTTAATCTAGGATTCTAAATCTTACTGGTTTTAAGACAAAGCATTATTGACAAGTATCTGTACCTCCAAAGTATTTTAAAATAGTCTTGATAAAACATGTAAAATGCATACCTTTGTTTCTACTATAAAAAATTTCAACTACATCTTCAAATACCAGCCATCAGAAGGAGAAATCAGCATGAATAATGTGTTCATCTGAAGTGCATTTTGTTCACCACTTCTGCTACCTGTCTATTGTTTTCTCTCCTTGGCAAATTCTGCTTTTCAACTGTGGCTTCAGACATCACATGAAAAGCAAAGAACAAAAACCAGAAGGTAGAACACTATTGTGAAGCTTAAATGAGCAAACTATAGAATACAATTACATAAATAAAAGTAAAAGTAAGAATTGGATTCTAAAGGCAACATTAAAAAAAGTGAGAAATCTGGCTTGTATACAGGTCAGAGGTACTCTTTCATATTTTACTTAATGTGAAAGGTTCTGAAAGTAACAGTGAACTAGAGCCTTCTGGGATACATGTATTAACAGCGACTGAATGACAGCAGAATTTACCAATAAGGATAATATAACGTGCATGTGATTATTCATAAAACAGGTTAATAGATCAATTGATTTATAGTAAGAATAAAGTCAACTTTGGAATACAGATCACCTTTATTTCATAAGAATTCTTTTCTTAATTTTTATTCCATGCCCAAGAACAGAATAGTTTGCAATAGTATTTAGGAGAGAAGGCGAACAACTGGACAGTTAAAGGATTAACACTGAGTTGATACAACTCATAAATAATCCCTAACAAATCTATGTAATAATTTGATCTGACATATACGGAAAATGCTTTAAAAGAAAGGTTTTTTAAAATATCCTTCTGTACAACATAAGCAGTTCTGAGTGCTGATAGGGATGAAGGAGCAATGTAGCACCAAAAGCTTTCTTCAAAATCAGACAACCAGATTGACACAATCCACAAGAAAGTCAGAATTACAAAACCAGGCAATGGGAGAACAGCTCTTAACATAGTTACTAAAATTCACGGCTACATTAGATGACAGAATCCAAAAATATACCAGACTTAGACACAGATTCACAGAAAAACTTCACGGTTTTCAATAGATCTTGGACAGAAAAAGGTGCATGAGTCCAGAAGTACAATTTTCCAAATCCAAGGACACCTGTGATTCATGTAGTTCATGTGTTTGACACTATGATCCTGATATACTCTGCTTTTAGAAGAGACAAACTGCTAAACATGGAATGGCTAAACCTAAAATCTACTCAAACTCTGTATACTAAGTTGTCTGACTTACTCCACTCTAACCTTACCTGCAGTAAAGTGGATGGCTAAATCAGGAAGCTTTTTCCCGTCATGCCCCTTTAAAGATATAAGAGAACTTCTCCTTTCTTATAAAGTGATTCAGATCAGGAGCCTGACACCCACAACTTATTTAGATATCATACCTGGACGTAATAATCAAATAATCCACAATATCAAAAGAAATTATTTTCTCTTTTTAATATTTCATAGAGAATTTTGTATTTGTTAGAAAACCTCATATAGCAGAGAAAAATTCTTGTGTGGAAGAGGGGCACTTAAAAAAAATATTTTCTAAAGGCACATATAACCTGATATACACATATAAGCAGCAAAACACCAAACTAAGTCGCACAGATTCTTATTTTTCATAAACGCTGCACTTTGTCTGTTGTGATAACAGGTAACTTATGAAATTACTACTTGAATAGTCACTGAAAATAAAAGCTGCATATTGCAAAAAATGTTTTTTCATCATAAAAATACATGTAATTCTGTGCCTGCATTAGTTGTCACTCATGAAGAGAAAATTACAATAGAACTTGATAGATTTAAATTGCTACAAATAATACCTAAGAAGAGGTTGGAGTTTGTTTAAATTGTACTTCAGAGCAGTTGCTATAGCTCCTCATTAAAACAGGCTTGTTGTATTTTCTGCCTGCCTTTCTCTTGCAGGTTTATTTCCAATTTCCCATTTACTGAGTGTCTGTGTAAAAGTTCTACAGGTTAAGTAACAGATATTTTCTTAAAAACCTGTGATTTTCTGTCTTCAATTTAATTAATTTGTTCAGAACCTTGTATATTATGCAAACATAAGGAAATTCAAATGCCAGACTACTTGATTCCAAAGGTAGTTCAGTGTAGTAAAGAAGGTTCTACAATGCAAAGCATTAAGTTCAAATATACAGCGGTTTAGTTTATATTAAAAAAATGAGAATTCTTAGAGGAAATGTATTTTTACAACTACATTCTGTTGTGTTATTTTTCCAACTTTCATAAACTGTCCGTATGTAGAAAATTTTGTAACTGAAAACACAGAATTAAATATTTATATTCAGTAAGAATGCAGTAGAATTTGAAATATACCAATAACAGGATGGAGATAAAACAAATTAAAATTGTTTAAACTGGAAAAAGTTTCCATTCTTCCTTGTGGTCAGTAAAAGGAGTGGCTCTGCACATTAGAAGTCTCCATTTGCAGTGTTTATTACACCAATCCCCCAAGATAAAGTAAGCTAATTAAACATTTAAGAGTCCTAACACCTAATTGAGCATAATCAAGATGAGAAGTTCCATAAGTTTCAGTGAGGGTCAACATAACATTAATCTCATTTGCATTTGCTAAATGCCTAGATTTAATAAATGAAAGACAGAGCATATCAGAAAAATGAAACATGCCTGCCAGATACTGTTGCTTAATTCATGGAAGGTATACAGTGAAGCAACAGATAAATGACACATACTCTATGTAACTCACAGATACTGCCAGTTCACTTAAAAGTTCATTTTAAGAAATGAACAAAAGAGCTCTAAAACTGTCAGCTGCTTTATCTGTAACTGCATGAGTTCATTGAGTCTATTCCCAAGCCATACCTATCACACCCATTCAGTTAGGCAAAGACAATTGTTAATTGAAGAAATATTTTCTAGTTCAATCTGCTCAACCCCTGCTACCAATCGTTATTCAACAGAGCACTTCCAAGTTGCCTGAAGTCAAGTTTTCAAATTGCAGACAAACACACTGGAGAGAAGAAACTCCACTCTTCTATGCCATACCTTGTTTCCCTATACTTCAAAGTTTGGAACATTTCTCAGGAAGTATTTTTCATATCCCTTGTCAAGTCCAGTTCCATATGTGCCTTAGCTTTCCTGATCCTATCCTTACACATCCAAACTGTATCCCTGTACACTGCCAAGGTTATCTGTCCTTGCTTCCACTGGCTATGCAGTTCTTTCCTACTCCTCAGTTTAAGATCCTTGGTCAGATCTCAAGATATCCAACCTGAAAAACATTCCTGACAGTGCTGTAACAGGCATCAACCTGCAGGTATAACTGTCAGCATTTACCAGAATATGAAGCAAAACTGAGGGCAAAACACCAATACAAAAGCACAATGTACTTCATTATCATACTTTCTAAGCAGCACCGTTCTCAGCTACATAACCCATCTCAGTGCACCAGTGAAATCACTGCACACATATATCCTCACTGCTCTCTTAACAGACCTCTTAACAGACTTCTCTTATAATTTTTAGAATGTTATTTTGCATAGAGGTGTTTACTCTTCCATGTCATATAAAACACAGTCCTGCTTGCTTAAGTTGGAGTGTGTGTGCTTCAAAAATGTGGCATTTACAGTGCAAACAAGAATATGGGTAGAGATACTGTATGTTGCTGAACAGTCCTCAGTAATTTCATTCTATAACACCACAAAAAGATGTCAAAGTTTTAGCTTTCTGAAATAGTGGAGTAGTGTGCTTACCCAGGGCATGGTAATATTTTGTAAGGTATATGCACATTGCAGCACTAACTTAATATTCCAAAAGTAAATCTTGGTGTGGCTCAATTTAAAACCAGTATTATAACACGGTTTTCAGTTGATCATGTACTGCTGCAAGAATGGGATCAAGACCAAAGCCTCAAGTTTAGTGCTATGACTTGATGTGTTTTGAAATTCTGAGCAGTGCCATCAAAATCACAGCACATGCAAGTGTTCGGGTTCGATGATAAAGTTAATGTAGATATGGACACACTTCTGTTACAGCTTCACTCATGGAGTTCAGTCCCCACCATCCTGAGTTTTCAGCAAAACTTTGTTTTAACAGCAAAAAAGTTTAAATGGCATTTATGTAGAAGATGTTTAGCAAATACCTGACAAAACATGTTACCTGGTTGTTACGAGGTTATTACTGATACTGGCCTGTACGAGCAATAGTGTGGCCAGCAGGACCAGGGCAGTGTTCATCCCCCTGTACTTGGCACTGGTGAGGCCACACCTCAAATCCTGTGCTCAGTTCTGGGCCTCTCACTACAAGAAAGACATTGTAGTGCTGAAACATGTCCAGAGAACGAAGCTGGTGAGAGGTCTGGAGCACAAGTCCTCTGAGGAGCAGCTGAGGCAGATGGGGATGTTTAACCTGAAGAAAAGGAGGCTCAGGGGGGGGCCTTATCACTCCCTAAAACTACCTGAGAGGAGGCTGTACCCGGGTGGGGGTTGGCTTCTTCTCCCAGGCAACCGGTGACAGGACAAGAGCCTCAGGCTATGCCAAGGGAGGTTCAGGGTGGACATCAGGAAGAATTTCTTCACAGGAAGGGTTCTCAGGCATTGGAACATGCTGCCCAGGGATGCGGCAGAGTCACCATCCCTGGAGGTCTTCAGGAAAGTGCTGGTGCCATGGTCTAGTTGACAAGGTGCTTTTGGGTTACCAGTTGGATTCAATGTCCTTGGAGGTCTTTTCTGACCTGAATGATTCTGTGATTATTCTCAGACAAGCCTTACAATTGTTCATCCAACCAGCAAGTCACCAGCTGCCTTGTATACGTTGTGAGATAGATGTTTACACTTAAAAGAAAAACACATTCTGAACTCTGAGCATTAGAGCCAACTGTGTAAAACTGAGCATTAGAGCTGTCTGTGTAAGCAGACTGTGTAAAACTGTACAAAGTTGCTATGTTAATACCAGCTGGCTTTAAATGTCCCTGCACACTGTGATAAAATGCTTTTTTGGTAACTGCACTCCCATCACTTCCAATTTTAAAACATTCTCTAGTTAATGACCAACATACTACTGAGCAATAACAATGCTTATTGTTTCCACACTCTTTTCATCTTCAGTCTATCAAAGTAAATTGTCATGAAAAAAGCAGATGATGGAAGCCTGTTTCTACCAAGACAAGATCCTTATCTACATAATTTTTTTAAAATTATGATTGAACTTCATGAAGCATTTCCCATCACAGTTTGCACTCAATTTTAGGCACACAGTACCTTCACTATCTGCATTGTCTTCCTCATAACTACAGTACCAAGCACAATCCTGAATATCCAAGAGGCAACTCTGGTCTGTGTAGGCTGCTCATCTCACTGTAAAAGCATATCAATAGCACTAAAATGGAGCCACCAGCTCCACTTAGGATCCTGCTGCTCCTGGGTAGACTGCAGAATGATTCAGATTACCACACATACTCAAGGGAGAGTGCTTAGTGAACTTTGGGATATGTCAGGAAGAATTTCTAATTATCAATATTTGAGAAATACTACCTGTTCAGGCCAGCCTGCTCAGAATATTTTCTTTTGATGAGGGATATGAACAAAATAACATCTGGAAGTCTTTTATAACCCCCAGCCTTGCTTAAAAAAAAAAAAAGCTATTGTCTGACTTGGTGATTCACGGTTGTAATTTTTCTAGTAACTGTCAACTTTCTGTTGCCAATTATTTAAATATCAAAATAATATACTCGCCTGAGGCAATAAAAAGCAATAAAAATAAGAGTTGGCAGTTATTACTTACATTATAAAAATCTTGATTCAAAGAGTTCATCCAATTAGTAAAAGAATAAATTGCATAGTGTATCTTAGCTAAAGTGTTTAATTCTGTTTTCATTTAGATCGTATTTGTGTTCAAGTCCAATAACATTGAGTGAGAGTGACAGGGATCCATTTTGTGGATCCTGCCATCTGGCACAGGATCCCTTGGAGGAGTCACAGAACATCTGTTTAAGCACCAGATGCTCTCGAGGCAGACAGACTACTTGTGTGAGGGGCACCAAGGGCAAAAGGTCAGTCAGATGGGAGTCTCACTGGGCTGCAAGATGTCTCCTCCAAAGCACAGCCTCTATACTAGCAGCATCCAGGCTTTTTAGGTTTGACTTGAGCAAAACACCCATTCCAGACCACTTCTGCTCCATACCAGTAGCCAGAAACACACAAGCTGAGTGGAAATTTCTGGACAGGGTGGGAAGGTAAGGGAAACAAAGATAATTTAGAGCAAATAATAAAAGTAACAGGTAATTCTGTTCCTGAAGGAAGTAAGGGAAAGTGACTATTTGATTATAAAAAGGATGCTGCAGCTACAGGTGAAAGGAAAAGAGAATTTCCTGTACCAGAAAGATGAAAGGAACAGGGAAGACTGCCTGTCAAGGAAGAAAGGTGAGCAGCTGTTGTATGGAAAGCAGAGTTGCTGCTGCTTTCCAGTGCAGAAGGGACAGAAAACTGAAGCCCAGGTTAGTGTTTTAACCCAAAGAATCCAGGAAAAGATTATCTCCTGGGGTTTCCTAAATTCAGGTATCTTCACTAAGTAGAGCAGTACAGTAAGAGCAGATCAATACAACAATGCAGTTGCTGCAATTACACAATACACATTTTGCAGATTTTACTTCAGTCTAGTTCAAATCTGAGGCCTAGATCAAGTGTTTTCACTGCAGCAATTCCAAGGATAGCTATCCCACAAATCTTTGGTTTCCAAAGAGCAGATATATCAGGTGGATACTTGACAAAGCACTTTATCATCCTTCACCATCCTTTTTTCTGTCACACATGGTAACACCAGGTGGCAGAGGCAGTGACACATATCTCCTTTATAAACCTCATATATGGAGTCAGCCCTTTCTGTTCATCTTTTGTCTCTGTTATCCCCCAGAGAACAGCGAAAATCACGACATAAGTCCAGGTCAGATGATATGGCCGAAGCGACCTCGTTTAATCACCCATAACCTTTATAGTATGGTTCACAACAGAGAAATTACATGATTGGCCTGTTGACCCACCACCTCTCAAGGTGATAGGTTGAGCAGTAAGACACCCATTTCCAAATATTATTCTTAGAGAAGGAAAATACTTTTCACAGTTCTCACAACAACTTGCAGGTGCAGAAATGGTTTACACTCTCTCAAAGTGTTGTTCATTCAGTTCACATGAGAACGAAAGCTTTCACAGAGAAGCTTTCAGATTTCTCTAACTGCTCTCTCATGAGAAAGAAAAGTTTCACAGGAAAATTCCTCTGCTAGCCCTTGCTAGCATCCACAGTCTTTGTTTCTGCTTTGAGTCTTCCTGCCTTTCCTTACACGTAAGCGCCAACATAAAGCCATCAGAAGCTCCCTGTTCATTCTGATCCTCCCTCTCCTACTCTTTCATCCATACTAGTTACTCCGTCAGAATACCCCACATGAACTGACTTCATGCGGCCACTTGAGTCTGAGGAGAGAATGTTTTCTAGGAGCCTCTAGCACCACTGCTGCTTTGACTCTAGTCTGGTACCAGGTGGAGGTGCCAGAGTCTCTGGATGGGACTGCATCTTCCTGAGACATGGGATGAAGCATACAGCATATGCAGAACTTCAGGATGTAGAGGTTTACAGTCAAAGCCCTCTGCTATGAGTCGGCATTGTGATTTCACCATGCTCATAATAAATTTCAGGTGCCTACAATTTTGTTCAGTTACAGTAGGCAAAGGTATAACAAGACTGCTGGGAGCGTTTTTCAAACCATACTTTTTTAATAGTGTACACATAACTCTACAGAGAACATCTTTTCCTCACATAAAGCAGTATGATCTGATCAAGTCTTGAACCTAAAGATGTTCACATTACTCATGAAAACTCCAATGGAACTGGCACTAGAGGGACAGTGACCAGTGACAGTGATGTCAATGGCAAAGACTATGAGCTTTATTAGTCTGTGATGGTATGAGCAGACCATGTCAGCAGTATATTCCACATGGAGCAATACAATATAGTATGATTCCACAGAGATTCCCTTTGTTATCTAGTGCTGCTACTTAACAAAAAAACAAACAAACAAAAAAAAAGGCAAAACACCATTAACATACTTAACATTTGTCAGCTGTGCTAAGGTACTACAACACCAATACCAGAGGATTATTTTGGGAAGATCCACCTGGGGCTCTTGCTTCGATTCTGCTCAAGTATTGAAGCAGCCTGAAAACATTTCTAATTTGACAGCCTAAAGCAGCAATGAATAACTAAAAAGCTCCTCCAAACCCTGTTCTGGTGAATCACAGTATAAAACTAGAATTTTACAGTAAAAATGTCCAGAAAATATCTACAACTCTTATGGGAGAAGTTTCTTATTCATGCAAGAATTAGCAAATCTGTACATTTATTTTGGGGGTAAAATTTTACTTTGCAATTTCAAAGGAATAAATAGCCTTGCTGTTGCTTAACGTCACTTTTATAATCTTGCTTTAAAATGTTATCATCATTAATAATAAACTTTCCACTGTCTTTCAAAGTGAAAGTTTTACTTTGCTAATGTTAATTTTTATAGTATTAGCAACCAACCTGCAAGAACAGCGGGGTTTTTTTTCAACAAGATATACCAGCATCACGGCAGAACTCAGTTAATTGACACTGAAATTATTTTTGCTTCAGCATCTTCCTTTATTTTCTCAGATGATAATTGGGTCTCCACTGAACATCTTCATCAGTCATTGAGAAAAGCTTTTTAACATGCATATGCAGGGAAATATGATGAGTAGTCTGGCACGATCATTTTCATAACTGAGTAGCTGTTATGAATTCCATTTTTGTAAATAGAAGCATAAAACTGGAGGAAATCTCCCCAGCTTTCCTGTGCAAACTCTTGCTCCTGAGCTATCCAGATACTGAAAAACTGAAGTACCATTACTATGCCAACATGGACCATAACACTAACTATACCCTGCTTCTTACAACCAGACAAGCAGACAAACCCTCCACCCTCCTAGGACTCCCAGGTTCCAGGCTTCTACCCAGCCTACTTTAAATTCAGCTTCCTTGAATACAATTAACCAAACCTCACATTGTTTATATACATATATAATTACTAGAATGAGGTATCAAAATAAATTCTGAAATACTGCATAATTAATTTGCATGCCACTAAGAGAATATACTTTAAAATAAGTATTTTTCTTAAGCACCAAAATTCTGAAATAACGAAGGAATGAAATCAATCAAAATCTTACAAGGTAAAAAAAAAAGGCAAAACAAAACAAAAAAGAAACCAAACCCCCACTATTCAGCCTAAAAGCTCAGAGTGAGGTAGAATCTTTCCTCTGTTCCAAGCTTATGATGGAGAATTCCTCACCACTTTTTCTTTCTCTCAAATCTGACCCTGTATGTTCATTCCTCCCACATCTTCTTACAAAAGATGACAAAGAGACTAAGATCTGTATCTCCAGATCTGGCCAGACACAGCATTCCCTAAAATGTGTTCCCCCACACTGAGCATAGCATCAGTGGTCATGTCATCAATCACAGATGCAGAGAAATGAATATAAACATGATTCTTTCTAAACCTGATAGCTTGTTGATACTTGAAAAGCAATAAATCACTCTACAAGTATCTCATAAATAATGTTCACTTACAATGAAAGCATTAATAATTGCAATAGTATGTATGAAGATCCACGCAGAAAGCTATTCACCTATCACAAGGTGTGGAAAGAAAAAACTAATAGCATGAACAGTTCAAACACTCTAAGACACAACAGACATAAAAGACGTAAAATTTTGTGGGGAGGAAAATGTGGAATTGCACTAAAAACTTGTGAAGCTGTGAATCCGTATGCATTCCACTCCTCTGCAGATACTGGCCCGCAGCTACTATACGTCTGAAAGAGTGTGTCTGTGGGGAGATTTACGAATTAACTGCACTTCATTTCCAAAAACTGCTATTCATCATTGCATGATGTTTTCAGCAAGGGCAGTCCAGCTAAAATGATTCAGCTGAAGCCACTAAGTATTTGCTAACTTCATACTGATGTCAATTCCAGGGTGGAGAAATTAATGATCATGGTAGGCCAATTTCACAGGAATTTTGCAGAGAACACTTATTTTCTGACTTTTACAACTCCTTTCTGCTACTTGCATTTTACTACAGCTCACTCTTCCTCTTTGCTTATACTAAAAACATCGCATGCTAGTTTCTTCTCTACTGAAAGATGCTGATAATCTCTAGCAATGGACTAATCTTTCATACAGAACATAATCTGCATCACTGGTACTTTTATTTATATCTGACAGATTGAGCAAACAAGAGCACTTTTGTAGTTGCTCCCACTTTAGCCTTCTCTACACCATGACGAACAGATACTGTTAAGAGCACCGTGTTTCAATATAGGGTGCATTTATAGCTCCTGGTAGGCCTTGAGTGTTCCTGCACAGATGAGGATGTTTAGGAATGTCTTGTTTCAAAATAAATATTAGAAACTTGAGTAATAAATATATAATTATCATCTGGATAAAGATGCCTAAAATCCTACTGCCTCTGACTATAATTATAGTAATAAAAGTATTACTGACTGATGAAGAAATGTACAATTTATGCTGCAGGGATTGCAAATCAACACTTTTTTATACTCAGTCAGCTAAAAATCCAGTCTGCATTGTAAAACTTCATTGGTATATAAAATAACTCACCTCTGGACTGCAGTGATTAATCCTTCTGGCTTTCTCTTCCTGTATTATCTTTTTACTATGATCTATATTATTGCCATGATAATAGACTCATCAATTCAAGACAATACTCAGTCTTTACTGGATAAAACATGTTTATGTAAAATGCATGCTCATTGTCCTAAATCACGTCTTCAAGATATCTTTCATATGTAGTAAAACATTGTCTCAGTAGATTAGAGCAAATATTTCCAAACATGCCTACAAAGCACAACCCTCAGAAACGTCTTATCTTATTTTAATATCATATCTTTAATCTTATTTTGCTCACTATATCCCCGGAGTGAATATTAAAAAGAAGACCTATTTTACAGTTGCCAAGTGGGGATACATCATCTGAACTGCAAATTTTAATTTAAATGCTTTAGATCTTCTAGAAAGATTAAAAACGTGAGTGGTATTTTCATCTATATTTATGAAGTACTTATTGATAGAGTTTCCAGATGCTGTCAGTAGGAACAGAAGAGCCTTCCCTCATTCAGAGATGATGTGGTTATTGCAATGCTTTTCCTGTTCTCAGTGGAAAAGTTGTGGGCCGTGGTCTACATTTAATTGAGCCAGCTTATAATTAATTTTACATTAGACAACTTTTTGAGAAAATAGAGAGGAAATAAACTGTTCTCTTTATCAATTTTCAATTTTAAAATACAAAGGTTAACTCAAATGTCAGAAATCAAATAATTAAGGAGTTTCTGTGCAGACTATTTCAGGATATTTTTGCATAAAGCATTTTAATAGCATATGATTATTCACTTTGTGCGCCACAAGACCCATTGAGAACAGCACTAACAAGTGTGGCAAACTACCAAGACTGGTAAAATTATCATGGACTCCACCGTCTACTCCACCCATGCCATAAAAAGCCAAGTTCATTGCTGCTGCCCCGCTCCCAGTCTTTTTTATTTCTCTGTCCTGCAATGCTCCCTCCTGTCTTGCCTTTTTTCTCCCCCTCCCACTAAAATGTCTCTTTACCCCTTATTCTCTCTTCTTGACACCAGGTGCCCAAGCTGAGGGGGATTATGAACACATGAAAACCCCCTTTCAACTAAAAGGCCAAATGGGAGCAATGAGCTGCAGTGTGTTCCCTGGGAAAAAATGGGGAAAAAATGCCAGAGCCTATGTGGGATCTGTTCAAAGTCTTTTTGGAAAGTACAGCATAAAGAAAGCTGAAACCCAGGAACAACAATCCATGATGAATACAGAGGAATGTCGGCAAATTTCAGGGCTGTAGCTTTCACTAGCATCAACTGTGTGTGTACAAGAGAGAGATGTTTATAGAGCTGAATCACTTGGCTAAATTTGGATTAATCATCAAATCATACAATATCCTGAGTTGGAAGGGACCCACAAGGTTCACCGAGTCCAACTCACAGGACAGCCCCCAAAATTACATCATGTGCCTGAAAGAATTGTCTCACAAGAAAAGAGTAAAAAATATTCCTAATATTATGTTGACTCTCCCTACCATTATCTTCCTCATCAAGGAAAAGTGGGAAAGAAGAATTTAAAATTAAATTTAATTCATTTACTGTAGCTTCCAATCCCACCTTAGCTCATTGCTCAGCCTGGGCAGAGTCTTCCCTAGCAGGAACTCTATCAAGGATCCCTGTGAATGGACAGAAGCTAAGACACTTTATAGTGGCTGCATAGAAGGAAGAGTTCATCAGATCCATAAGAAAGTATGCCTAATGCATATAAAACCAAGCTATCGCTCACTTTTTGCAAAGCACAGTGTTAGGACAGGCCACGAGTATTTGGTAAGTGAATGAGTCACATAGCTCAAAACACACTGCATTGAGTAAATCCACTTTATCTGCTAAGAAAACCATACAAATAAGAACATTCCTTTCTTAATTGGAGAACCACCTCTATGCATAGCCAAGAGAGTTTTTCTAAATGTTACCCAGAAAAAGCATCCTATTTTTAAGTGGAAAGCTTTCATTCAGTTTTACATTCACCTTGTACCTACCTTGATTACCAAATCAAGTCAAATCCTACAGATAACATGAATTTAGAGTAAACACAACTTGTAAGGATATCAATTTACGGTGCTTACTAAAGCTTGTAGAAATAACAATCATGCTGCTACCAATGATAAAATCATAGGAACAAAAAGAGCCATCAGACCAGTACCATTAGAGTGTACTAGCTAAGCCCAATACCAAAGTACACAATCATAGGACCACAGCATGGTTTGAGTGGGAGGCACCTCTAAAGGCCATCTAATCCAACCCCCCTGCAATGAGTCAGGACATCTTCAACTAGATCAGATTGCTCAGAGCCCTGTCCAACCTGACTGTGAATGATTCTGGGTTCTGGGCAACCCATGCCAGTGTTTCACCACCCTGTGTAAAAAACTTTTTTTATTTAATCTAAAAAACACCCCTTCAGTTAAAAACTGTTAAAGTTACTAGGGCTTCTCTGCAATAACATCACTTTTGCCTGTACATTTGAATGCCTGTGTTCTTTGGCTGAAAAACATCAGCAAGGAGACACCATTGCTACATTATCAGGATACAGACAGCTTTTTCTGCAAAGCACTTGCCCTAGAATAAAAATTAAACTTGTTGCTCTACTTCAGTATGGGAACAATGTCAAGAACCATGTGCAAACACTCCATTTCATATTAAACTGATGCTGCCTCAAATTATTTAGAGATGTTTTAGGGTGGACACTGAGTATGATTTCCATTTTGGCACAATTTGGTGCAAGCTTATGCTATAAATTAGCACTCCAAGGCCCTCTGACCAGTGTTCCCATCCCAAGTGAATCTGATCCTTCATATCCTTAATTATACTGGCAAATACTCTCTTAAACACAGCTGTACTGCTTCTAGCAAAATGGAATATTGATACAGAATCTTGGGAAAAAAAAACAAAACAAAACCAACCCTTGATGGTTTCAACAGCGCTTCACAGCTTTTAAGAAAAAACTCTTTAGAATAAATTTCCCACTCTCTTTTTCTGTAAAGAAAAACCTATCTTAGCTCTGCCCTGTTGTAGCACTTTAGTTTGTGGTGATCTTTGATTTGAGGCAAGAGTGAACATTATTTTCAAAAGACAACATGAAGAAAGATCCTGACTTACAAAAAAAGATGTTACTATTATTTGGGCAGTTGCCTTTCAATAATAACCCTGAACATTTCTATATGTCTCTGTGTTCAAAAAGATGTTGCTCATGTCCCATTTAACCAAGAATATGTAGGTGGTAATTAGGCACAGAGCCAGTGAGTCTCTAAGGAGTTTCTCTTAATGCTGTAATATCAATTAGTACAAAATATGCTCTTGCCGAATAGAAGGGGAGAATGGCCTAATTTATACCAGAAAAAATTGGAAGAGGAAAAATATACGGAGTTAATTACATAACAATGTTTGCCAAGCAGTGAAAAGCTGAAATAGATGGGTATAGAGCACAAATGCATGTTTCAGATGAGCTTTATCAAGTAGGCAAGATGGATAAAGTCACTAAAACCAATACAAAAGGAAGGCAAAGACAACGTTTGCTTAAAAGAATAATCTTGCATGTAGAATGAAGGAGCTGAATGATCATTTTTTCTGTCACTTAATTCCTATTTTTCTATGTATGAAGAAAAAGAAACACTATTAGCCAGTGGTTTTGTTCAGCACCGAACATTCAAACCCACCTCTTTTAGAAACATCAGTTTCAAGTGCTTACAGACATGGCTACAAGGAGTTGCTGGCACATGAAACCACGCTGGCCCTTCCACTAGAAATGCAAACCCTGTTTACAACAAATGCAGTAGTACAGCTGACAGAACTAACAACTTATCTTTGCTATTGCTGTGTCTGACACACAACCTGCCTATGAAAACTTTCAGCAGCTATTTTCTTACACCTCTAAATTTCATCCCCACTCTCACTCTACTATTTCAGCAAAGAGATTGAATTGTTTAGCGTAGAAAGACGGGTTTTTCCAATTCATGCCTGAAAAGCGGGGTGGCAAGGTACCTTGTAGCAAAACTTTGATCAGTCAGGTAAGGAATTAAGGAAAATGAGGAAATCATCTGAGTTCACTAGGCCAGTTATTCAATAAGCCCTAGAAAGATCATAATTAACATTTGTTGGCTGATTCTAGGCAGTAAAATGCATTTTTCTCTATCATCAGGGGAAAAAAACTAAACAAACGGCAAAAAGTCACCTAAGCTTTAGTAGAATGTTGAAAAGCTAAGAGGCTGCACCTACAGTTAGCTGTTACCTTGTCCAAAATTTCTATTTATTGCAAAATCTAAGTAAAATCTGAACATGCCAGTAAGAGTCACTAGTAAGTTAATCAGGAAAATCTTACATCAACTGGATGTAAATGCATGGTTAGCTCTTATTTAGTAACAGCTAACTACTTAAAATTGGGTTTGGAGTAAACTTTAGTAAGTGGAATTTTGACATACAAACAAACATGCTTAATGGAACTTCAGAGTGCAGTAAATCACCCCAAAACATTTTGAAGTTCAAAAACAAAGCAGACTCTTCTCCCCTCCAAAAGATTTAGAAACAGCACATGCAGAAAACATATAATTCCATAAAAAATTAGCTCTCCATGCTATTTCTTCTAGAGAAATCCTAGTTTAAATTATTTTCATAAGAAGAGTGTAGAGGGCACAGAAGCAGTACTGTCAGTTTCAGCATAACTTTTAAACAAGGATTTGTTATGACTTTATGGGAATGGGCTTGAATTTACTCTTGAGCTACACTATTGCAAGACACATCAGAGTAAATTACCTATAAAACCTGAGTCAATACCTAAGGCACTGACAAAATTCTGCTTTAAATTTAGCACACATCTAATACCGAGCAGAGATTGTTGTTCAGAAGTAGGTTTTCACCAGTAAACTCTAACCAATTAAGCAGTTAGGACATGTTGCAGAAATGTCAGTTTTAAACCTGCTGAAGGTTTATTCTCGGTACAAGCAGGTATCAGTCACAGACTGCAGCTCTCTGAGCATATCTACTAGTTAAAGCACAGTTAGTCTCACTGAACCTTCAACTTTGCTCATTCAAATTAGGGAGCTCTTAAACTGCACACCCATCACAGTATCAGAGTAATTATAACTGATCATCTACTCTTATGCATACAATTGAAGCCATGGTTTCTGTCAGAACAAACCTGCCTGGCCAGAGATGAAGGGTGGGACCTGAAACTGACCCACAGCCTTACATGGGTCTCCCATGATGACTGACCTAGAACCATGCTCTGTTTAGAGTTTCATTTACATCCCATTCTCCTACAGGACCAAACACCCATATACGAATTTACTACATCATATATTGAACATTAATACTCTGCCTTACCTCCCTTTGTGTTCCTGAAAATGTTCATGTGATAAAATATTGGCTGATACAATAAGTTTCTCCTAAAGATGCACATGCAGTACAGCATATCAAAATGGGTAAGCAGTTTGAAGACAAATATGTCACAAATACATCACAAAATCCTTTCCTATCCTAAAGTATCTCCCTGTTTAGGCTCCAATCCCCTAAAAGGAGTCTAATAATATTACTTTTCTTTCTTTCCTGATGGATAACACAATGCTTAAGGAATGTTCTCAACATAAAACATTTTGTCAGTAACAAACTCATCATCTCTGCTTGCATGATTTGAGAATACTCTGAATAAAAACTTTTCACTGGAAACCTTTTCCATACAAATTTTTGGGTAACTAGCCCTTTCACACCAACCAGTGTTGAACAGGTTCTGAAAAATCAAAATCAGCAATGTTAACTGCAGATCCTCCTCAATATTTCAGTCTCTTTGCAGAAATGTAATTATTTTTAGGCCATTTTCATATCAGTGTGTTAATTATTAATCAGGAAGAAAAATAAAAGTTACAGTCCTGACTAACACAAGCATCTGCAGCATTGTATGGATGATTTTTAAAAATCCATGAAATAAATGCAAATTCCGAAACATGAATACCTTTGCTTCAGTTTTAATATGGAATGTCAGACTTCTCCTCAGTTACTTTTAAGAAGCAGAATTCAGGATGTTTTATCTCTAGTCTGGGTAACTGCATCATATTTCACCCAGTTTTCCCATGGTAAATATAACAAGGACTTAAATCTCCAAAAGTTATGTTGCTATATTCATATACATCTCGCAGAGGAGGGAAAATGTTCTAATTGAAATTTATTATCTACAAAATGAGGAAAAGCTGCACATGAACAGGAGTCTGCACAAGAAATGGAGCTTCACCCTGACCCTTTCAAGTCCTTGAAAGAAGAAATTTAACTTTTACAGAAGGAACTAACACCCCCTCCACTTCCAAAAGCAGAGTCAAAAGAGAGAGGAAGTTCACTCGCTACTTCAGAGGAAGAGGCACATGCTGTCCCTTTTGATACCACCAACCATTTTGGTTTATGAACTCCATGAGCTCATAAACATACTTATACCATAATTCCATGGAAGAATCTTTGTGCCTTGAACATGGCAAGCACAGAGCACATTTTGAGGACAAAAATAAAAAGCTGAACTATGGAAATGATATCTGACCTATTTGAAGGAAAGTTCTGAAGGCATTTTACCTCATTTTGAATAATGAAAGACCTCACAGGACAGGGAGAGGCATCTAAAATTGCACAGTTCTGGGAGCAAGTGACCATAAAAGTTGGTGTGCAGTCAGGCTTACACAGCATACTTCATTATACTGCTGTTGTTTAAGTAGAAATCACACATCATCCTCATCTTTCGTATCATTTGCTAAAAATTTCCTACAAAATTCAACACCTGGTCTGCTAAATTTAAGCACAGAACACTGGAATTAAATACACAAGTGAAAGACACTTGAGCTCATAGCTGCATAAAAATGGAAAGACTGAGTCAAGGAAAAAGTTGAAGGCAGAGGCTCTGCCAAAAATGTGCATTCGTGCTGCTGCCAGTACCACACAGGTTGAATAAAACTCAAATGTAAACAATCTCAGTTTTTAAAATATTCTACTTGGTAAAAACTTCAAAGATCAAAACAGTTATAAATCAAGCAGATTTATGTAAGTACATTGCGAAGTAATGGGCCCTGATGCTCAGTAGAAGCTATGACCTCTGACCTCATGAGAAAGTACACTGTAAGGCTTGGAATACGGTTAAAATATTAGTTAGGAGGATGAATAAAAATTGGCTTAGGAAAGCAACTCCTCAAAGAATGTCTTAAAATCAAATTTAATGAGTTCAGACTGAAAATGCTGGAAAATCTATAATGGTGACATTTTCCACTTTTATTCAATCCAAGTATTCAACTGGAAAATAACTTCCAGGAAATACTTCGCAACAAAATTCAGAGGAAAATCACTACCCAGTGGAGTTTTTCTATGATCTTTCTCTGACTTGTGTTAAGCCTCAATCCATGCATTTCCATGTTTTAAGAGAAACAGTTTAATCTAACTTCAAACACTCTGCATCTTGAGATATGAACATATTTTCATATTCAGATGTTTCAAAACATATTTAGATGAAAGTCAGCTGAAATGTTTAGAAACTTAACATTAGTGAGATGAAGATGCCATGAGATTTGCTCCTGTTATCTTTGAATGTTAAAAAATAAATAGCCCTCAGCAACCACAAGCCAGCAGCAGAATGCACTGTGATTGTTCTGGTCTTGTCATTAATGAAGAGAAGCAACACATTCCTAGTGGTGTGCATCATCTCTAGTTTAAAAATGGCCTTAGTAGGCACAACAGTGTGGTAATAATTTCCAATTTAAAACAAAAAAATTCTGAAAAGATACAGTGAACTACAGAATAGAAAGCCGTAACTCTGTGCCAGACAATTTAACAAATTATAATTTAAGAATTAAATAAATACTTAAGATTAATTGCAGAGATCAAGTTAAGACGATGATAAAGTCAACATGTATTTGTTTTTAAGCTTGAATGTGCATTCTTACTGTATTTCTTCAAAGGAATGGGGGACAGTTGATTGAATTTACTGGGATTTCCAAGACATCCAACAAAATTCCTCCCCAAAGGTTTTTAAGAAAACTAAGGTTCCAGGACATAAGACAGAAGACCTGCCAGGAATAAAGCCTTGCTCAAAAGACAAAGTAGAGTGGGTAGGAGTAAATGCTTAGTCCTCAGAACAGAATCCACATAGTTCAGGTGGGATTTGTTATAGTATCTATGTTGTTCAACATATTCATAAACAAATTGGAAAAAATAGTAAGTAATAATATGAGTTTGCTTATGATATGAAGCTCATTAGGGCAGCGGCTGACTGGCTTTGAATGCAGGAAGATCATTATAAAATGAGTAACTAGACAATAAAATTATAAATGAAGTTGAATGCAAGTGAATGTAAACCAATTCACCTGTACTTCAAATTTTAAATGATGAGAACTCAGCAGACCAGAAGCAAGCCCCTGTGCTTAGGACACCACTTAACCACCTCTTTGTTTTTCAGTCTATATAGTTGTTCATTAGGGGACACAGTGGACGCTAAAAGTTTACACAGATCTCAGAAGACAAGAGCAAGGAACAGAAACCCATCAGGGCTAATACTTCCACAGACAACCTCTCTGGCTCAGGAAATACTTAAGTTAGCAATTACTGAGTATAAGGAGAAAATTTAGGCGTGCTATATATAGCTTGCCCTGATCTGATTCTCTCCTAGGCATTTCCTTACAGCTACTGTTGGACACAAGACAATGACGTAGATAAACTGTTCTGGTCCTTTATGGCCACCTTTGATGGCGACATACTGCAGCATAATAAATCCCACGGCAGAGAAACCCACACCTGGGATGTATCAGGACAGATACTTCCAGAGGAGATGGGTGACAAATCTGAAAGAGGTTCAAGTGCACAAAGGAGCTACTAGGATATACAGGGTGTCACTGGTATCTGATAGCAGTGCACAGGCTGGAGAATAAGGGGCATTTTTCATTCTTGACCTTATAGAGCCTTTGCCATGAAGTGTAGTATCACATATTATTTTTATATACTTAAGCACTGGGTATGATCCATAATGGATGACTTTCACTGAACAATCAGACATAAGCAACAAATAAGATCTGGGGCTTAGTATCTCAAATACTAAAACCCCAACCACAGCTCTTCCAGCCCTTCTAAAGAAATCCCCCAAAGTTAGCCTAAGGCTGCATTACTTGACTTCTGCTAGTATATAGCAGGAGAGGATAAAAGAGGAAATTAATACTCCCAATATAGAGTTGATAGTCAGTGCCTCTGCTGCACAAATTTTAAGAATTACCACACCACAAAGGACTGCAGCAAAAGCCATAGAATGGTTACAGTCACTACAATGTACAGCTCGAAGGGATTTTCCTTTTCTGTTTAAATGGCTGAAGAACTTCCTAAGTTTTCCTGGTCCAACACAGTGATGAAAATTTGCTACAAACTTTGCATATTTTCACTATAAAACCAAACTTTGCATCGAAACTGGAAAAAGTTATCTGAAAAATTTCAGCCATGTTTTTAATTGAAAAAGTGCATTGAAAATACAAAAGCTCATTAGAAAACTAACACAACAGCAAGCTGCTAACATTTTCAAAATGCCTCTTAAGCAAACAGAACAACTTTAGTAATCTTCTTTGTTATTATTGTCTTATGTAATCAGATCTAAGCCAGAAAAGTCAGATGTATTCTGCACTATAGGTATTTTAGTTACCTGCTAAACGATGCCTCTGGGGGACAGCATGGAAGCCAAGTGAGAAGACTAATTTTTGATGCCCAGCTTAGACAGTAAAAGGAGCACAAACATTGCTTTAAGTGGAGAATTGCAGCACTAAAAACTAAAAAGTGCAACTATCCTTAAACAGATGCAGGGAACTTCAGAGGTTTCTGTCAGGCAAGCTAGCAATGGAAAAATAAGTTAAAAGCCATTTGTTTGCAAACAAAATTTTGTGTCAAAATCCTTTCATCTTAAATGTTTATGTTTCCATTAAGAGATAGCAGGTCAACATCAAAGCTTTAATAAGAAATAAAAATCAGAATAACTCATACTATCAGATTTGAAGATAAAACTCAGATTTGATCCTCATAGCATTTGTTTTTGCAAATGGTTCCAATTCAATGTTTATTTCCTATGAAAATAAAGCATCCAGAATAATTAATACCAACATACTTTTCTAAGTTGCCATATTGTATATCACATATTTTCCTTTCCACTAGAAAGTTTGGTATTTCACCTTAATTCCACTTGCTCCCCAAAATTCCAGTCCATACTACGAAGCTATTTTAGAGTAATATGTTTTATACAATTAAAATATCCACAAAAGAAACAACTAGCAACCTTTATTGACTAACATTGTCAGAATGGCTGAACTGAGGTATAAAAGGAAGGATATTTAAAAGCCATTTTATGAAGTCACGACTTTTAAGACATGTCTACATGCCTTAATCATTTTGGCTGACAAGTTGATGGAAGAACTCTGGTTTCTCCAATTATAAGTTCAATAGCTGAAACAAGTCTAAAAAGGTCATGTGTAAAAGGCATAAAATATTAACCTCATTGTTTTCTGTGCAGCTCGTTAAACTCCTAGAACTTGTAATAGCAGAGACAAATTGAGCAACTTTCTGACCTTTCTCTGATAAAAACCTACACAGTTATTTAATGAAAGCCCAAAAGGTTACCAATTATTCTTCTTAAAAGCCCATCTTCCTCAGACCAGGAATTTGGCACTGCACTGAGAAATTAGTTTGTGGAAATGCTTCATTTGACTGCTTTTAGAAGAGTGGCAAATCTGTAGAAAATCCTCTGGTATTTTACCTGTTTTGGCTAGAAGAGGCAGAAGACTTGAGGGGAAATGAGAACAGAGAAAGGTGGCAAGAGAAAATGAGTGAGAAAATAAAAAGAGCATGTATGCATGCATTCCAGGTAGACACACTAAAACTCTGAAATAGAAGAACAGCAATCCCAATTTGTTGATCAATATTACCTAGTATCAAGCTTCAGGATATCTACTAAAATGAGCAGCAGCACAGCCAAGCAGCCGTGCTTCCCACAATCTGATGCACAAGAGCATTGCAGGCAAAAGTGAGGCTGCAAAGTTCTGTGTTTATGACCCTTCCTGACTCAAAGCTCAAAGCTTAAGAAACATTTTGGTAATATTTGAACGAATACATTTCTTAATTGACTACTGTGCCAGAGACATGCTCTTTTTTAATTTCTTGACATCCTCTGAATGGTACAAAACAGACGCGAAAGGCTAGTTTGATCAACTAGATTTCAGTTCAAAATACAAAGCCACCAGGCTTGTTTATCATTTCTGTATATATTACATAGCTTAAAAAAACCACTCACACACCAATGTATTTCTTTGGAAGTACTCAGATTTCTGTCTTTCAAACACTAAATTTAAAACTGATTTTCTGTAGTTAAGTAATATAAATGTTTAATTGACAGAAATCTTAGGAGGACTTTCAAACAGATTTGTTACTAATATGTAAAAGTTATAGAAATATCTTATGCTAACAGGCAGTTGTTACAAACAGTGTGTGTGACTAAATCTGTGTTTTAAGACTGTACTATTTGCAGTTCCTGTAGTTATTCGTAGTTTTATTTTACAAATCCATGTTTGTAAATCTTTTTCATCATGTCAGTTCTACTTATTGCAAAATATGCATTCATGGCTGATTGCAGATAGTACTAATAATTAAGGATAAAAATGTGTCCAGCCTCCATAAATACCAGTCTCTGGTTTTTCTGGTGAATGACTGGCTATGAGTTTGTATTAAGAAACCCACAGATTCTGATTTCTATGAGGCTATTCATATAGAAAGTTTCAAATGGATTTGGTTTCCCTCTTTGTCCCAAACTCAGTGGAAACCAGATCACTCTGGCTCATCACACAATTTGAACCATTTTCCTTGAAAGAGTGAATAGTCCATAGGATCATGATATTTAAAAGTTCAACTTCTGCCTCTTGAAAATACTAAACAGTAATTACTTGACCTTAAGGATTTCTACAAATAAATGTACGTTTCCAGATTCATGACAATCTATTATGTCACTGCAGCTGAAATAAAAATACGTTATCTTGAGAAAGGTGAGATTTCCAGGCAGCATCCCAATCATTTTAATCAGATTGCAACCATTTGACCAATTCTATGCTGATTATTAAGTGAATTAAGAAGCATGCAGGGGTCATGTAGGGCAGAACCTTTTCATTTTTAATGAGTTTCCAAAGTTTTATTTTGTGATTTTACTTCATTTGGCCCCTAGGCTCATTATCTCACAACTGGTTGCCAAACCACCTTCTACTTTGTGGATTACCCCATTGAGGGGTGTGTTCCCTCTTTTGAGAAACACTGCCTTCATGTTTACCCATAATACTATTTTAAGGGATCTTTGATGAAAAAGAAATCATAAATGTTTACCTTTGGGGTTTACCAAGTCAGACATAAAACACTTCTAGCACACTAAGTATTTCTTGAGTGATCAACCACACTGCAGATGGGCCTCTTGTCTTCAAAAACTCTTTAAGGCTACAATAAGTGTCCTGTATGTTTGCATAAGAAATCACCCACAGTTCAGGTTCCTTTTAGTTTCAAACAGCTTCATAACAATTATTCTATTGCATCATTTGTCTCTTTTTAGTGTACGTACTGTGATTTTTCTGGCTGTCAGTGAATAGTTCCTTTATCTTAACCAAATAGAAGTTTCAGAGGCTAAAGTACTGAGGCTCACCTTAGCCTTGGCAAGCCTTAGCACATATTTGCTGCTCTGACACAACATTCTGTCACTGCTTCTCTGAAGTATTTTAAATTAATACAGTTCTATAACCAAGATATACTAGTGTTACTTTCTTATTTTAAAGCTTTCTGTGGCTTCCTGTGTTCATCTAAATGTGCTTTATTTTGGATGATTACTGTTCCTTTTTACTCCCTGTGAAGAGTAAGGAAGTTATTACTGAAACCTACAGACCAAGATTTTATTCCTGTAACCTTTACAAGCTGTTGAATTTGAACTCCCATGCTAGGAAATGTTGCTTATATTCTCTTTTTATGTGTGCTGATTATTTTTTGCAATTCAGTCATAAGAAATTATTATTATTATTATTTTTAAAGGGAGAAGAGCAGTAAATAGAGAAAATGGGGGGTTTTTTAAACATTACTGTCATATCCAAGCATAAGGCCATTCACTACCTAGAATATGTTTAAAGATAATAACGTGTGTGTGTGAGATCAAGGCCCATTTTCAGTATTACTCCATTGCTCAGAATATAGAACAACATGCAGCTGAGGTGTCCTCTCAAATCTTGTGGCTCCAATGATATAAATCAGTACTTCTAATATATTTCCAGCCCTGCATGGATGCAATGATTTGACATTACCTTTCATATTCTTTGGGTTTTTAGGAGTTCTTAAGACTCCTTTTAAGTAAAACTTTGTTTATTTAAGAATAATTTGGCTTCTTTTTATAGGTTTTCCTCCTAATATCCTGAATTTGCTTTTTCCACTACATCCCACTAGACTATTATTAAAATAAAGAGTCTTATTTTAATATATAATAATACCATGCCAGTCATTGTTATTTTCAAGGGGAACTTCTCACTAAATTAAAGAGTTGGAATTTTACTAACCTTTTCATCAACACATGCCAGTAATATCTTCTATTAAAAAATGGACCTTTCTCCCTATTTTTAATTCACCTTGCTTATCAGCTATTTCCTTCAAATTATCTGAAAAATCCTCAAAAACTAATTCCATAAGTTCAGACTCTGCATACTGAATACTCTTTTCCCCTTTGTACTTTGAACACATAAACCATTTCTAATATTGCAGAACTGTTTTAGAAAAGAAAAAAAATTATTTCATAAGTGAGATTTAAATTAACAGTATTTTCAGGATGCAAACAGGAGGTTTTATGAAGTGGATCCAATCTATACATCAGTATCGGTAATGTGGTATTCTATGCATGATGTTTACAAGAGAAATAACTATTTGTGTACCAGCTGTGAACATGCATTTGTTTTGAGCAAATGAAAGGTAAAAACAGGTCACATATACAGCACATTAAAGCCTTTTCCTTTAATTCTCCTGATTAGCTTCTTGGTGTATCGGATAGTCATAAAAATACTTGATATCTTTTTCTAAATACTAAACAAACACTGCATTTAAGAAATTAAAATAAAGATTCATACTTCTTCCTTAGGGCTTCACAGCTCCTCCAATACCATCAAAACCGAACTCCTTGGTTCCAAAAGCATTTAATTTCCACTTCCAGAATATATAAAAAAAAAAGTTATATTTTCAAAAAATATTTATTTCAACAAATTTGCTTTTCTAATGGAAAATCTGAAAGGCTACCCCCATATTCTTTTATATCAACATATCCTCACACACAATATATAACCCTTCTAAACATAATATAATTTCATCTGAATTGTACCATGGCCATGTGTCTCAATAAATTCCCTTTTTTTTTTAAATTCCTAAATGTGCATCTATCAACCGTGTATGTTTGATAGTGATGATATAAACCTGTCAGCTAGAGGAAAGCTCCATGAAGTAACCTGTCATCACTCTTTTCCTGAAATAAACTATAGCTTTCTGGGACTTCTAGAACGCATAGTGACAGAAGTTATTGCAACAATAGGCTATCCTGCACTAGTACAGGTGTTTTTTGTGTTTCTACTTCTGGACTCCCCATCATGCCTATATGAAATTCCATCCTCAAGCATGGCAGTCACCTACAGGTTCACCTATTAACGGCTTGTACTAGAAGTAAAATACCTGGGTGACTCTCAAATCATGCTTTGGACCTAAGATTAAACAAAAAGAGACTGTTTTAAAGATGTCTTTACATGTAACAAATTGCTTTTGTTCACAGTCTCTCAGACCCACCCAGACCAACAATAAATTTTGGGTTACGTAATTTCTGGATTCGTACGTCGAGGCTTTCCATAGGTCTTCACCTAGAAACAATTACGTTCTATACAGATCTGCAGCCAAAAGTAAACTTGATACATATATCACATATATACAAACTATCTGTAGAACCTATTCTTTTGTTATCTATCAAATACTGACAAGCAGGAACTCAAGACTATATCCTTGTCTTTGTGAGCAGCAACACGTTTTAAATCCATTTTAAAACAAGACAGCTAGAAATAGTTTACTTTGCGAAGTGTTTTACTCTGTTTAAGACTTTTTCCATGCTAATAAGTGATAACTCTCTATGACATAATGATTCTAGCTTTTTATTTTCAAAAAATGGAGGCAGCAGTCTGGTGCAATTCTCTTATCAACACAGACCAAGAATTCCCACTCAGATCTCATACTGCTCTTATACATGCCTGTTAATATTAAAATGTCTTGGTGCCATGCCCATCAAAATCCACTAAAGATTGTAAAAGATTTTGTTTTCTTCCAGTTAGCTTTACTAACATATCCACATATATCTATTTGATTCACTTGCATATAAAATCATATAAACACAATGAAGTCTAAAAGGCAAAAACTGCAGTTAAACTAAAGCAATATTTGAAGAGTTACTTTTTACCATGAGAAGGTGACAGAGCTATGTTTCAATAGTTATTCAAATTATTTTTACCAAAGGAGGTCAGAATTCACCTGAAAAAAAATGGTGTTTGATAGCACCAGAAAGAAAACTGAACAGTTGTATCCCCTTCACTGTTTTACAAACAAGTGACAAACTAATGCCATATAATAGCAATATTCATATTGTGTTGGCATTAAAAGTCTATAAAAGCATAAACTGATAGGTATTGATACTCCCAGCTCTTAATAAAGCAATAGAATTTGATGGGAAAAATCAAGTGCTTGGTATACCGGAAAAAGATATAAAACTAAAGCCACATTTAATCAATTATATATAAACCCAAACACATAATTCAACCTAAAAAAAAACCAGTTAAGATTGCATTTATTTTTCTTTATTAAAATTTCCATTGAATACCTAACTTCCTTCTTCCTTCACTGTTGACTGAGTTAAGAAGCTGCAAAACTATATCTGCACTGGAGGCAAGGCAGCCCACTCTTCTGGTTGACAGAACATGTTTCCCAGGCAAAATGGTTTATTTTTAAATAGCTTTTGTGAGTACAAAGGATGTTGGAGTACTAAATCTTTTTGCCTCCAGCTGAGGCAATTTGCCGCTATTACAGACACTGTTTCAACACCTATATGCTATGCCCTTCCTGTCACCTGAGTACCAAACTCTGTTTTGATGAGGGACATAAAATACTGCAGAACCACTGACTGAATGTACTTTCACTATTTTTCTCTTTTTTTAATGCTGAAAAAAGCAAGTTCCCAAGCAGAAAAGCAAAAAGGGTCCTGATGTTTTAATGCATTTCTAAAAAATGTTTACCATTTATTCCTCTCTAATCAAAAACCTTACATTTTTGTCTATAACTACAGGGTTGTCTGAATTTTGAACAAGAACAGGCAAGAATCTTTGCAAAAAAATCCTTTTCATGTCATATATATTTCCCTTTGATTTTGTTTTAAATGAAGATTCTATCATTAATCATATAAATTGCAAAAGAAGGTAATTTGCACACAGAAAGATAATTACATACCTTACATTGGATAAGGAGACCATAAACCAAAATGTTTTTCTTTTTAGTTTCTCTTGCAAATTTCTTGATCATAGTTAGGTCTTCCATCCCAATGCTGAAATAATTATTTTCTGAAATATCTAAGTGCGCCTGCAAAAGAACAAATGAGAAAAAAACAAAATCCACTTTTTCCACAGTGAAGCATTTTAGACTGATGGTTTTTAGTATCTCATTTTTATGTGTTAAGCACACACAAAAATACAGACTAACTGTAGTGGTTTAAGACTTTTCTTAGATAGCTTCTATTACTATTTAATTCCACTACTTACTTATACATTTAGTGATATGAAAACCATTTCTTTTAGAAGCACAAAGAAACCAATATGCCAGAACATGTCATCCATCTTAAAAATATTCAATTAAATTAGAAAACAAACAATATTCTTTTATAAGCTCTAGACTAACTTTCACAAGGTTGTTTTGTTTTGTTTTGTTTGGGTTTTTTTACTACCAGAGGACTGTAGAATACATGTGTCTTTCTTAAGGCTGCATCTTGAAGGTTTTCAAGCCAGAACTGAATTCTTTGAAGTTTAATTGGAAATTTACTATCCTTTCAGTATAGCATATTAGTTACCTAAATGGGATTAATTTCAAGGTAACACTTGAAGTTTAAAAAGAAGAAACTACCTCAAAAGGTAGGGATATGACTGTCCTGAGCTCTTGGGCAGGGAAAGGCAAGTCTCATTTCCATCAGGGATGCTGCAGAAACATGGCAGGTCTTACAGGACCTGAACTGAGTTCAAGAAGCATTTGGACAACACTCTCAGGCACATGGTGTGATTCTTGAGGTGTCCTGTGGAGGGCCAGGAGTGGGACTTGATGATTCTGATGGGTCCCTTCCAACCTGGCACATTCTATGATTCTATGAATTCTCTCCTGGGTATCTTGTGCAGGGCCAAGAGTTGGACTCAATGATCCTTGTGGGTCCCTTCAAACTCAGAATATTCTGTGATTCTGTAACTGGTATTTCCAGGGACACATCAGCTAGAGCTCAACCCTTTCCCAAGGCTTACATGTTCCACATTTTAATCAATTTATCTTACAAAGCTTCTATTATCTGTAGAAATCAAAGTAAGGATGATGATTTTTACATATAAAGTTTCAGTATCTATTAGTAGTAGAAGTACCTTTACCCCTAGAAGAGAGAAAAAACATTCACCTGGCTGAATGATTCCATCACATAAAACTTACCTGTGACCACTACACAGAGGTAGGGATATAGAGATCTCCCCAGAGACCAGTGCTTAGGAAAATTATTTCAAGTTCTCTTTGTACTTTATGTTCCATTTATACTGACAGAAAATAGGTCCTCATGCATTTTCCCTTGCAACACTTCTTAAAAAAGCTGTTTATTGTCTAAATGCATACTCACCAGAAGCAAAGCTATTGTCTTCTACTACGCCAGCAGAGATTAATTTTCACACATACTCATTATTTTGTTATTTTCTACCCAAAACAAGGCTAAGGACTACTCATTTACAGCTATTTACAAGAAATTACAAAACCTATTAATTTGAAAGAACTTAACCTAACTCCTCCTTACCATTAACCTCTTTGACAGCTTTAAAAACAGATTTTTCTCAAACTTACTTTGGTACTAAAATGCAAATAATTGTAACAATGGAGCTGAAGTACTAGCATTCCTTTCTTTCTAACCCTAAGCAAAGCAACAACATAAAAATCAAATCCATTCATACCATCTGCAAACATGAAAATGTATTGCTCAAAAAAGTAACGTCAGAATAAGAACACAATTTGTCTGGTTATAGCATAACTGGAGAGGATACTGGCTTGATGCAAACAAATAACTGAAGTTTACCTCTGTGCTTCCTATTTCTTCTGTAATATTAATCTTCCCCTTTGTCCAGATACAGTAGTCCAATTGGTGCTTCAGCTTACAGATGCCACAAAACAATCCAGTCAGGAACCAGGATAATGGACAGACTTTGAATCTGTGGCAACTGACAGGTGAGATTCTGGACAGAAGTCATTATGCCTACTGCAAACTCATCCTTTTATTGCAACAATGCTCCCTGGGCTGCTTAAACAGAGCATCTGGCACAATAACAACACCTGTCATTTTTACAACTAAAGAAGATGACTATTGGAAGGAAAAAAACCCTTTTTTTTTCTTAATTATCAGATTATTATGAAAAAATTATTTTTGTCATGAAATCAAAGAATAGACAAGAACTTTTCAATTACCCAAATCCAATTACATTAGACTGTTCCTAGTTATGAGTTTAGAATGGAAGCAGTTAGTTGCTCTCCCCATTTATCCTTTCAATTCTTCACTACCAGAAAGAGTTTTACTTTTGAGAGTAGAAAAACACAATGTCTCCCTTACAGCTGGTACCTAAGACCTATGCATTTAAATGTCATCATACTGCTTAAAATTCTGATTCACATTTGTCCAAGAAATATTAATACGTTCTTCTAGATTGAAAGAAAGTGTATTATAGCACTGTTCATGAACAATTCATTCAGGTAATATGTTAAAAAAACATATAGGAAAGAATAAAGTTGAGGAAAATCCCACTCATGAGCCTTAGTGAAGAGGACACCCAACACTGAATTTAATTAAAGACTGCTGAAGGAAATTTCTGTCCCCGATACCATCTGTAATGAGTTTTAGAGATCAGAAGTCTAAAGGGCTTCAATACTTCCCAGTGATTAATATGGGACAACGATTTGTTAAGCTAATTCTTTAGTCACTGAAAACATACCTTCAAGATCTGCTTTTTTTCCATTCTGGTATTTCTAACACATAGTGTGGTACTTCCATCAAATGAAAGTGTAGCACCAGATGCCCAAGTGCAATTAGGCAATATACTTTTAACAAATATATTTCTATCAATTTTTCAAATATTAGCAACTGTTTCCACCTAGTTATGAGACTTTTTTCCACTGTCTAGTTCTGGGAAATGTCAAGTAGTTGTCAGAAACAACTGATGGATCTGGAATATAGTAAAGGGATTAAATGTATCATTTTCTCCTAAGGCTATTTTAAAAGGTGTCCACCTAAATAATTTGTGCATGCTGCAGGCTGTTCAAGCAAGTACAGTTTCATTAAAAATGGTTGTGGGTTCTACAAAGACTTCAAGGTCTAGTATCTCAGGGGCAAAACTCAAGTTTCATGGGGAGATTGTGTAAGAATTATTTACATTCATACCTATTTCTTAGGAGATATTAAGACCAGAATATTTACAGCTACAACTATTAAACCAAAGTTTTCACATTCCTAGCATCACATTTAAAAAAGTATTTAATTTGAAGTCCAGACTAGAAAGTGCTACCAACTGGGCACAAAATAAGCATGCTTTTGACACCTTAGCATTAGCTAGTTGATTAACAATTTCAACTTTATCTTCACACCCTCAAGATTCAACACAGACAGAAATAGTTTTTTATATTCTTGATAAAGGACTAATGAAAACATTTTCAGTCCAGAAAAGGGCATTTTGAACATCCAGTGGCCTTGTAAATGACCAACAGAATTGGAGACATATAATTGCTCTGATTATGAAAGGCAGAAATAATTTATCTTTGATAATTCAGTAAAATTAAAGTTTTACCCTGAAGTTCCTCAGAAACAGGGTCAAGGAAAAAAGGTGGTCTAGAAAAAAAGTGCTAAATATTGATGTTCATAGAATCACAGTAACTCACTCCAAGAGAACAGCATACAATAAGTAAGGATATAGCAGGTTGATAGGTTTGGCTCTACAGAAGGATCAGGACAGGCTGGATACATGGGTTGAGGCCAAGGGTATAAGGTTCAAGAGGGCAAAGTGCCAGGTCCCACATTTGGGTCACAACAACCGCACCCAGCACCACAGGCTGGGGCAGAGTGGCTGGAAAGGTGACCCATGGAGAAGGACCTGGGGGTGCTGGCTGACACTGGCTGAACACGAGTGAGCTGTGCCCAGGGGGCCAAGAAGGCCAACAGCATCCTGGCCTGTATCAAAACCAGTGCAGCCTTCAGGATCACACATGCCATAAAAAAATAAAGCCACCTAATTCTGTTTCAACTGAGCATTCAAGCACAGCACATGCTTCACAGCATCCCCAGCAGAGACAGAGCACAACACCAAGGCAGGAGCTAACAGTTCAGTACAACCAGCCAGCCACAATGAGCCTTTCACAGAAATATATCACTAACTGTCATTTGCTAGGGTCACTTTGTTTCCTGACAGGATGCAGTACATTTGTTGAAATGCAAATGAGTTTTTTCAGAGACCAATTTGCAGTCTGAACTTAGAATTTTATTCCGAGTTAGCAGCAGTTTAAACCTAGTCTAACTTTAAAAATATTTATATTAAATATTACTTATATTTGTATTAAATGTTATTTTAAAATATTTAATGAGATTCTTTCTACAGTAACTTACAGGAGTTACCTACCGAAATAAGGACAACTGGATATAAGAGAGGAATATTTGATTTTTCCAACATATCCACTAGTTCCTGGATTTCTTGAATGGCACACCTTTTATCCTAAATTAAAATAAATGTTTAGAATTACTGAAAACAACAATTATTTCATAAAAATTGAATTCAAAGTTCTGTTATTTACCAAAAAAGAATATATCTCACTTTTCTGGTTTTGGGGGGGTTTGGTTGGTTAGTTGTTTGTTTTTAATATACCTGCAATGGTATTGTCTGGCAAAGTTATAGATGTTTGAAAAAGAACGAGATTACCCTTCATATACATATATATATATATAAACAAAAAAAACAAGATTAAGATTGGTCTCAGATATGGTTCATCTAAAACCAAACTGTTCCCATACAAGGACCCAGATACAGATCACATGGCACGCACATGTCCCGAATGGGAAACATTACCTTACACCATGGTAGCAATGAATGCACAGTTAGATGACCACATGTATGACAGGCCTCTCCTTAAAATACAATATACACTTCAATACAACATCTATGAAAGGAAATTTTGAACTACTTCCAGTTTTATCCCTATGGTTTAAGCATTCATGGCTGGTTAACAACACAACAACAGAAGAGTGGAACCAGAGGAGAATGAACAGACCAGTATCTCAAAGGTCTAGTTTAGTGCACATCAGAAACAGCAAATATCAGAATGGACACAGCATATGAGGACAAAAATAACAACTTATTACTCAAATATTTAATTATTTACCACTACTAATAAGTTTAAGTGCAAATTAAAAAGCATGCATCCTTACTACTTACATTTACACAAACAAAATTGTAGCACTGTCCTGAAATGATGTTTTGTAGATGGCTATCATTTTTGCTTAGAGATTGTGAAATAGCTTCAACCTGATTAGACAAAAAAAAAAGTCAAAAATTCTATTTCAGCCTTAACTATCTGCTAAAGCTTCCCCCACTGTGGCAGAGTTTGTTCATTCAAATTATTTTAAATTGGCAATTATTATTTCCACTACAAAAACTGAAAATTGCTCAGAATTTTGGGGCACTCAACAGTGAAGCATGGAGCCCAACATATGCTGAAGTATACTGCTTAGGGAAGCCATTCCAGAAACTGCTCTAGAAGCATCAGGCACGAGTGCTGCTGCTGGGGTTAGGATGTTCAACTGTTTCCAGAGATGAAAACACTGTCCATAAAATGATCTAATTATTTTAGATGTCTAATTCTGAGAAAACCTCTATAATACTCAAATATATACATTTTGTCTTCATGAAGTTAAAAATTAAATAAAATAAGTGTGCGTGAAAGACCAGGTGCAGTGATGTTCCAAGGTTCTGCCCAGAGCAAGAGTACAAGACTTGACTAGAGTTTCTCCTTGAAATAATTTCCTCAATGAATATTTTAAAATACTTTCTTAAGTACAGACATACTTATTTTGCAGCCTTTTACACAAGCTAAGTAACTATCTTATCCCAGATAAAATAAAAAGTAGATTCTACTGCATTATCAGCTTCAGGATTGCCTTAAGTAAAACAGTAAACCAGGTAACAGAGGGTGAATCTGTTCCCTAAGAGCAGATTATAAAAAAATAACAAAATCTTGAAATTCAGGAGAAAAAAAATCTTCATGTTGCTTCCATTAAATCAGCAAATCCCACTGTTTCACTATACAACTGAGCTTTATTTCTGCCCAAAACACATATTAAGTATCATAGAACAGAAGCAATACACTGCTGTGTTCCCTTAAAATGCCACTTAATCCACAATCCAACAGAAGTTCCAAATACAACATTTTAAAAGGCTTTGCAGTGTTATGTAAAGCTGTATTTGTTAATTTTTGTCATAATCAGGAGCTAACTTGTTTGCAAAGGAAGGTGGTTTGAAACCAAAGAGTTGATATTTTTGCTCTAAAGATTTTAGAAACATTTTGGGCTCAAAATTTGATAGCATAACCACAAATAGCTGACATTTAATCTTTTAAGATTAAAAAAAAGTCACAGAAGGTATGAATTACTTCAAAATACTTGGCAAATGCAATAATCCAGGGCTCACCTGGCTTGAACCTCTGAAGATGTAAGATCAGAAATCCCTGGTATCTTCTCAACCTTGCACATACTTCGATGAACACAAGCATACTGCAAGCCAGCATCTTTTCTGAAGGTATTTGGAACATGACCCAAGGCAGAAGGCCTACTTTTATTTTTTCCTTTGAGATATTACCATACATGATGCTTAAGCATTGCTGAACATTTAAAAATTCCTTTGGTGTATCAGAAATTTTGATTTAACTTAAACAATTTTATTAAGTACCACACTAGCATTTTTTAACTACTATATTATCCAGCAAAAATGAAATCTAAATTCTCTGTTGGAAAAGTAAGCACAGCTGCCTAAGAAGAAGCTTCAATAAATCATCAATTAACTAAAATTAATTCTTATTCTAGTTGCCATTTTATATCCTATTCAATATTACTTTTTTTAAAATTAATATTAATCAATGTTATCAGCTATGCAAGAGAGCAAAAATTACCCAAAAATACCACCTTGGTAAAAACTGATTGTCGCATAATAGTTCAGTGTTTAAATAAAAAGGAGTATATGGATTTGCTTTATTACTTCTGGTCCTTGTAACAACTGATATTCTTTAATGCTTTTTTAATTACCAGATGCCCTGCACTGAATTTTCAACTTTATTCAACATCAACTTTCATAAAATCAAAGATTAATACCAGGATATTTGGAACCTGTAAAAGTTATTTAAATTATATCAGAATTTAAAATCACAATTAACACCAATGCAGCAGGTGGACTATGCAATCATTAAGAAACTGGTGAGTTTCTACTAGTGAAATGATAGTTCTTTTTCTATTTGAAAACAACCAAATATTTTTATATGCAGCTCATGGATAATTATCCTGTCACAAAAATGACACACAACTTCATCCAGCTGATTCCATTTCATGTGACAGCAGCACTTTGTCACTAAAGAAACAGGAGTACACGATTTCCAGTGACAGAAGAAAACACCTTCAGCTCCCATTTAGGTTTGTTTGCTTCAAAAGAAAGGGCTAAATAACAGATTTAAGGAAAGACTCAAGTTATGTCTTTAACAGTATGATATCCTTAACAAAACATCCATTCATTAGTCATACTGTTTAAAGTAACACTGATTAAAGTACTGTTAAAGTACTTCACAAGCAACAATGTAGCCTTAAAAAATTTTTAGAAAAGCTTTTCTTTTCATTTTCTTTATCTTATTAGTTCAATTCTTAGGTCTTTTTTTCCCCTGTTATTGGCATTATCATGTTATTAGAGCTTCTCTCAGAAATCCTTCCAAAAAATTTCTTTTTAATTAACTTTAAGGATATATGTAGAAGTTAACAAATACCTCAGAAATAAACACGGCTGCTACTGAGAACTGGAGTATCAAAAGTATCTAAAATGTTAAAATACTGGACCCAGATAATATGTGCTCTACTGAATGATTCCCAGTTGGTCTCCTATTTAGATTAATTACCTTCCAATTATCCCTTTGAAAAGGCCCAGCTTTCAGTGTGGCACATCTATATTGCTTAAAATAATTATTTTGCACAAAATCAAGTCTTTCTCACACAAGGTGCTGTGCTTCATTTGAGAACACACAGGCTTGTGCATATATTGTTTCTAAGGTTAAGAGTTCTGTATATTGGTAAGCTTAAAAATTAACTCAGAGATTTTATTGTTTAAAAGTATATGGGTAAGTGATGTCTTCCTACTAATAGCAGAATAGTTTACACAGAGATAAAAATGAGAACTAGCAATGGATCTGGTGTCAGTGAAATGGAAACATACTTCTGTCCCATCGTACAGATATTCAGACAAGAAAAGATCTTATTCAACTCTGCTAATTTTTTTCACTTTTAGATGTAGACACTGAATAGATATAAAGCATGATTCCATACTAAATACAATTCTTTCCAAACAAAAACTGTAAGTACAATGTCAAATGACATTTCCAGATATAAAACAGCCATAGAGGTTGGTAGAGAAACATATCCTTCTAATAATTAACACACCATGCAGAAGATCAACAGACATGAATAAAACCATTGCAGAAGTAACAATATGCAAATCAGAAAACCTGTACTTTTGAACAGCTATTCCCTGTCTGTTTCTCAGGGTAACAGGAACATGTGATATCATCACTTAAGATATAATTAAGAATCACCCCAACACCAGTCTAAATTTAAGCAATTATCAAATGTTAATCGCCTTTGGGAAAATGGAAATATGATAGCTCTATTAGAAAGAATAACGAAAAAGATTGTTAAATGCCAGTAGAACATTCCATCCATATCCTAAAGCAAAGGCTTCAATGAGCATTCACTGTGAGGGAAATGTACCCCTATCACTCTACAAAAAGGATGATTAATTTGATTTTGCATTCACAGCTCTGCAGGAGAACAACGTACTCTTTAATTGGTTCAAATGCCAAGTCAGACTTCAAAGTAACAAAAGCATTTCCTCTGTAACATACTTGTAACAATTTGGTCTTACTGAATTCATAAAATCTAAAGAAAATGGCCTCTCTTTTGTCTGGATTCTATTTCTCCTCTAATCAAATATGGACATTTTATGTGGATCTGTAAGATCCCCCTGTACAGCACAACTGGGCAAAAGATGCTTCCTTCTTGGTAACTTCCACACCTGTTATTAATCCCTTGTAATAAATACTACAGTGACACAGGAAGTCTCACTCTTTTGTTTTCACATTATTTAGACCATTTCTTAGGAGCAGTGGCAACCAGAAACATTAAATTAATCGTACAGTTGAGAGCCATAGAGTTGTACTTACTTTTATTTGGCTTTTCAGAGATTCAGGAAGGAGAAAACCTACTTGTGCAAGAGTTTCCTTCACATTGGTGGTAACACAAACTTGTTGTGATAGGTTGTCTGTGATCAAGAAAAAAACCTTAGTATTTCATGCAAAAAAAAATTAATCCAAATTACTAATCTGCTAAACATTACCTTCAATCCACATATTTCAACAGCTGTAAATTTAACGGCTACAAGGTACAGTTAATGTAACTACGTAATTTATATGACATACATCTCAAAATTCAAATTATATTTGATATGATTTTGTACAACATGATATCGTTACATAAGGCCTGTCCCCAAAGCCCATTTAAATCTACTAAAATGTATTTGTTCGGGTCCATATTGACACTAGATGACAATCAAGAAAACTTTCTGAAAATTTCATCTCTTATCATTTCAACAGATCACTAAATGCAGCGTCAGTAATATTGAGTAAATTAAGGGGGAAAAAAGCAAAAAAACCCAGGATATAACATAAATCCTATTCCCAACAATACATACTAAAAAATAGCCCAAAAATTTATTGATGATACTATTTAAGGAGACAGAAGATGTAACTGTTCACCCCAACAGCAAAGAAGTTGCAAAGTTAGTGACAAAGATCCTGGCATGGGCAACTTCCTAAATGTTTTACTGGGGGCGGGGGGGCACAAAATACAGTATTTTGTTGCTATCAAGAACAATAGTTTCAAGTTATTTCCTGATCTGTTCCACAAAGCCAGTATTTCAGAAAATTAGTGATTTCTCTTGTTATTGACTACAGGTTTTAGATTCAGTGAACATTTTCCTTTCTTTAAGATAACAAACCAAAATTCAAGTCTGAAACTCTCAAATCTAATTCAGGACTTTATCCTTTAGATGCTGAATTAACACACAGAAGAAAACATAAGATTTCCAATGTTTTGGGGGGAGCCATTGCATAAGCAACTAGAAATTTCATAAAAGTAAAGTCTAATTATGTTTAAAGCATATGAACTCCAGGGACAGAAATATACCAAACACCACCACAAAATAAATTAGGAGTGAAAGACAAGAAAAATTATAAAAATATGGGCTAACTGGTCTTCAAACAAGTCTGGATATAAACATATGTATTTGTTGCATGTGGGAAGTTATTTCTATAATTACATACCACACAATAAGTTTAATCAGATGCATTACTTCAGCAGTGCAGAAACATCTCACTTTCTATTGTAAACACATAGACTTCTTTACAAAAATAGACATAAAGACCTGAAAATTAATTTTAAAGCTGCTGTAAAGTCAACATTATTGGAAAGTGACTTGTGATTTTTAAGCAATTTTCTGTGAGCAGGAAAAGTGAATTAACCACTGAGAATCCCAAAAGATAATTAGAATGATTTTTTGAATCATGGATATTTATTACGTCCAATATTTATAATGTGACAACAAAAATAGCAACTGACTTTGTATTAAGTTAGCAAGAATGGGGAGGGAGGAAGAAAGAGAGAGAACAATAAACATCTGCTTATAAACCATCACAACCAGATGGAAGTGCAAATGAAAAAAATGCATGACCAGTTCTCACAGGACTGGAAATCACAGGATACCACAAGTGTGGGAGAAATTATCTTCCCATAGATTAACTGGGCAAAAAAGTATACTGAACATGCATCACAGTTGGCTTCTACTTAATACAGAACAACTTTACAGTCTGAAAAATGGGAAACCATATTGAATTAATTTCTTATCAGCAGAAAGAAACCAGTGGGTAGATTGAAATCAGATCAAGAGCCACTTGAATTTAGTACTGTACACAAAGTGCAGATACAAGATAGACATACACAATAAACCAGACTAACATATCAGATTTCAAGAACTCAGACTCTATTGAACTAAGTAACTTAATGAAGATTGGAGCTATTACAAAAATCCACATGTGGAAGAAGGCTGTGGAGTCCAAAAATGCACCATAACTTAAGCTCAAACAGTTGTTTTTAAAAAGAAGTCTGTAATCAACAGTAAGTGTCAGAACTATTCTCACAAAAGGCTGCTCAAAGGCTGCAGCTATACAAACCCATCTCACTCCTCTCTCCAGCCCTCTTAGATCTCTAATTTCCTGTAATATACATGAGAAAGGAGAGGCAATTACAAAAAAGCAACTAAGACTTTCAGGTTGAATTCAATAAAGAAGAGAGAAAATCCAATGAAGTGTGGAAAACTATTTTTTATCTGGAGGAGGAATGTAATGTTATAAGGGGAAAGTATGTTAATAAAGTAGGAGAACATTAAAGTAGTGATAATACCTACATTGAAAAGATGCTGCATGTTTTTAAATGATCAAGGAAATGAGTAAAAGAAGTCTGGGAAATCATCATTTACAAAATCATCATAGTAAAGCAACAGTTCTGTTATAGTTGAGGTTTGAAACTCAACTTCCATTTAAATCCAATTTCAAGTGGTCACAGATCCATGTGTTAATTTAGACTGCACCTTTGCTGCATTGTGGGAAGGAAGACTGAGTGGCGCCTTCCTCCCCAAGACTGCCCGTGTCCCACCTCTGCTAAGATGATGGAGGCTCTGTCACTCAGCATAGTCATGCTGAACTCAGTGAGCACATCTGGAGTGCTGGCTCGTAACTCCAGGGATTCCATGAGTTTTGCTGCCTGCCAGTAAAGCTGTGTGCAGCATTTCATTCCTGCTTGTCAGAATTCTGTTTGGGTGAACGAAACAGTCATACTGGAAAGGCACGACACGGCCATGTCACCAAGAATTTTAATACTCGGCTAAAAACATTCTGTTCTCCGTTGGACCGCTGGATAATTGAGGCTGGAAGGGACTCCAGGAGTCTCTCATTCAAACTCCTTCTCAAAGCAGGATCACCCATGAGGTCAGGCCTGGTCACTCAGCCCCTTACTGCTCTGGCATACAATCTCTCTGGGCAACCTGTTTGCTGCTTGGTTGTCTGTCAAGGGTGAACGAGATTATTCCTTTTACTGAGTTGGAACTTCCCTTGGTTGGGTTTTTGCATTTCCTCCTGTCCTCCCACAATGAACCACAGTTCTATTTTACTTAACTACTTTCTGCCATAACTTCCTTTTCATCTGCCCAATGCTTTTTTTCAGTTGTTTTCTCACTATTACATTACATATCAAACCCTCTACCTTGCTTTGGCTTCCTCTTCCTCTACTTATTAAAACTTATTATTTCCCTGGAAATTTCCTCTCCCCAACACACATCACCCAATTCCAGCTGTACCTGATAATGGAGTAGTGTTCCCCATTCACATGCACCACATTTGATCCCATCCATCACTTTTAACATGCACTCAGAGCATATTTTTGGCATGAAATAAAAAATAGTTAAAACTTTACACTGTCAAATTTAAACATTAAATTTCTCAATCAGGAGTTTTCTTCATTAAACCTAAATTTGACACAAGATTTCAGAATTTATTCCATAAAACGTCATTTTTCCTTCATCAGAAAACTTGATTTTCAATCTTTCTATGCCCTCCTTTGATATCCCGGAAGGTTTAGATGACATTATTATTCACCAACACCTGCTGCAGTCTTTATCCTAGGATCGTACCCAATCATAAATTAAAATGTGTGCATGTTTATGGAACTACCATAGTTAGATGATGTATTAAGTGCACTCTAATGGAAGACTTAGAAGTTTACCTTGAAGAGCATGCCACAAATAAACAGCAATTAAAATAATACTTTGTTTGAATAAAGATAATAAATATCACATCCTAGGGAATTAATACCATAAGAAAAAAAATGCATCTGAATCGCAAATAGGTTTTAGCCTACAGACATAATTTTTTTCTCTTAATTGCACATATATGTGTGTACATGTTTTTGGAAACATGCTCATACCACACCACTCTTAGTACGCTATTACAATTCCTATTGCTTCCTATTTTGGAAGCACATCTCATCAAAATACTTTTGAAGTTTGCAGTGAATTCCAAGTAGTAAATTAGTTTATTGGAATTCCATTTGCACTTTCTACATAGCAATGGCTTGACTGGTCTGGAAATTCAGTATGGTTTCCCCTGGCATCTTTAGAAACATCTTTGTTATGAGATGCTACCACTGTAAACATACGAAAAATTAAATAAATACTGCCACGCATTTAGTTCATTCATGCTCAACAGAATGAGTTGAAATTTTTATTTGAATAATATAGGTAACCAAAAATATCTAACTTTTTTTTTTTGTTTACCCATCCCACATGTCTCTGTAGCCACAAAAAACTAAAAACCAAACTTGACACTGCCCCCTACCAATATTAGTACACAGGAAAGAAAGGAAAATTTTGTGGCAGAAGGCAAGAAAATAGGGTTCTTCTCACTTGACAGTAGCTATTCCAAGGAGTATTCCCCACCTACCAGTCTATTTCTTTGGCTCAGAGCAGAGAACAGCCACTGGTTCATGAGTGTGCCCATGAAAATGCAGCCTACCTCACATAAGTTCTCTGTCCTTTGCTCAATTTCTATTTTTATAAAAAGTCACGTGGTTTCTTCACAGAACACAAGTCATAATATGTAGCTCCCAACAGTCATAAACAGTTTGAAGGCATTACAATATTTTTCTCGGCACTTGCAAAAACCATCATTTTATCTACATCAACAGATACTTCTTTAGCCAAATGTGAGGGCAAGTTATCCAATCTGCAAATGCATGCTCTTGTGAAAAAGTTATTTATAAAGTAAGGCCCTTGAGAAAAGAAAAACATGGAGGAGGAGGAGGAGAGAGAGAGAGTCAAACTGTAAGTTACAAACCTCTTCTGAGAAGCACCGTTTAAAGTTTACATGTTGGAACTAGAGTTCAAAATTATCTACCTCGAGGGCAGTAATCCTAATGGAATTTTTTTAGGATGTTTTGTATTAGCCTGATCTTAACTACATTTCTAGATGAGTCACCCTTTTTGTAAGACAATGTTTTCTTACTTCAAGACTATTCAAAATAGGCGTGTGCCACCTTGTCTGCATGCTCTACAAGTTTATACCTGTGTAACTAAAGAAAAGCATTAAATTTGCTTTTTACAAAATGGTTATAAAAAGAGATTTGAGGAAGTGAGGAAACTAAAAAGAAATGTTTTAACAAAACAGTCTCAACAGAAAAATAACTCATTAGTCTTTTTACATCAGTGAAATGTTTCTTTGCCTTGAATAAGAATTATATGCATGTGTATAAATATCTAAGGTAAAAAAATGCATATAGGGATGCATGATTTTCTTACTTCCACCTGATAAGTTTAGCAAGCTGAAATTTGTTGAATTCCTGAAGAAAACCAAATGTTTTGATCACTAATAAATATAAACTGCAAATGACGTGAAATTTGGAATTGTAGTCACAAAATCAAATGTGTACACTCAAAATTTCTTCATCACTACTGAATTCATCCAGTGAGAAAATGTGCGTCCAGCACAGTAAATTGGGTAACTTAATAATAAAGAAATCAGCTGTAAAGACTGAAACAGCAGTGGGGAGCCAGTGTGAGGCCAGAGCCCTTGGCTCCCTGCACCCTCCTAACCCATACATTCAGCTTCTGGGACATCTCCAGAGGGCCTTAACAGCAAAGTGGCATTTGGAGAGCTGGCATCTTGCAACTCAACTTAACAGCCATGTAGGACTTCCCCCTCAGGCACTCTACATGGCACAAAAAGTGATAAGCAAGAGCACATCACTTACAAGAGCATGTAGTGATACGGCAAGTGGGAATGGCTTCAAATGGAGAGTAGGCTCTGACTAGATATTAGGAAGAAATTCTTTACTGTGAGGGTGGTGAGGCACTGCAACAGGTTGCCCAGAGAAGTTGTGGATGCCCTGTCCCTGGAAGTGTTCAAGGCCAGGTTGGACGAGGCTCTGAGCCACCCGATCTAGTTAAAGGTGCCCCTGCTGATGGCCAGGGGGTTGGAACCAGATGGTCTTTAAGGTCCATTCCAACCCAGGCTGTTCTATGATTCCATGATTCTACGATACAGCACCATGTAGTGGGTTTTGAACTCTCAAGAAAAGCAAACACTGTCATATAGTCAATTACCCAGCATATAGGAAAGGCCTAACTGAACATGCCTTGGCTTGTAGGATGGTTGCCATTCTCTAAGGTGACCTATCCTTGAAGGTTTCCTATAGGTATAGCACAACACAGCAGATCATAGCTAATAAGATTTATTCTGTAAAACTAACAACCATAAGAGTAAATGATGCCATACAGGGGTACATCAGGATGATGCTCCGAAGGACAAAAACATATTCTCCCCTTAAATATGCTTTAAGTGTGGAATGAACTGTGAATAGAGCATGTGCCTAATATTAATTCACATGGTTCAACTGTCCACTACCAAAATAATTCATGCTATAGCGACCTGAAGATATGAGATCTGAAGCCTTTTGAAGGGCACAAAATAGATAAGGCACAACTCTCAAACTGCTGTCTTGGACAACTAACAGTGCCAATTCAAAATCCCATTAAAGATAATATGTAAGATAATTCTGTTATGCAGTGTCCTAATTTGCTATGGAGGACTCATTATACTGCTTGCATAAGGAGAAAAGAACATGTACAGCTTCTGCTTCCTGAACTTGCACAATGCAGCAAGAAGCAAATCTAAACTTCAGTAATCTTGAAGTACAGATTTTCATAGAAACCACCATAGTAAGACTGCTGTGGTTACTGAAGTAGATATATTGCATGTTGCCACAGCAAAGGAACATTAGATTAGACATTATTAAAGGGATTAGCCTGACTGACCACCATGAAGGTCTTCATATTTACTTTAAACTACACAAGCTTTTTATTATAAGTAACAGCTGAAAAAGATTGCACTGGCTTTAAGGAAAACAAAAAGATGTGATAACATTACATATGCTAAGAAGGCTATTGTGCTGGTGAGGCATAATTACTGCTTTGTAAATTCATGTCAACTACTCCCTGCCACCCTCTTTTCTTCAATATGTTTGGAATTCCTAAGCTTGAAAGCTAGGAGTGTGGAACATCTACAAAAAGTAAGATTTTCAAAAATCCCAGGCTTCTATCTATGAATATGAAAACCCATTGCCTGTCAGAACCAGAAATTTCCAGGCTTCCCAACCCTATTTTCTTGACTTGTGCCTGAAAAATTCAGTTAAGTAATTCTAATAATGCATCTAATATGCAATATTTGCCCACTATAATAACCAGAGTGGACAACTAGCCATTCACTCACCGTGCCCCAACAGAACACAGGTTTTGCTCTGGTTTTCTTAAATAGGAACTTCATTCTTTTCTCTGGAAAGGTATTTTTAATCCAAAAGGAAGTCCCTTTCTCTTCATCAGTTTCTGGGGTTTTATCCCTCAGTTCTCAACAAGGAGTCAGGCAAGAGTCCCCTGAATCACTGCCTGTCAGTTTACAATAACCATCAGTGTGGTCATTATACAGTATTTGAGAATTCTTACTTTCTACATTGTTTTTAGAGTGAGTCAACCTAGATAAAGGCTAAATCCAGTCTTTAAGTTAAACTGCTATGAAACCACTTCCACTGGAAAAAAAAAAAAAATAACAAACTGTTCAACAAGAGATTTATAAATTAATGAAGTACCTCAATATCACATAATTGCCACATCAATTTAGGCAACAACTGACTGTATGTGAAACAGTGACAAGCCCTAAAGAGTTAATATTTAATTTTCACTCTACAACGTAGAAGAGAAAGATGGAACATATTCAGAATTGACCTGCAAATGAAAGAAAAAAATAGATTGTTTATTCCTTATAAAGTCCTTCAAAATTAATCTCTGTTTGACTGTAATATACACAGCTTTTTATAAGGTTCTGTATTCTAAGAGAAGTAAATAAATATGCGTAATACAAAGATTCCAGTAAACGAGCTAAAACAACTTGCCTAAGCACATTTTATGCATCATAAAACTTTTCTTAAAGACATTTCAAACTATTGCACACAAAATTCTTAATTATAATCAGGAATATGCAAACTGACACAAGGACACAATATGCAAACTGTCACAAGGACGAACACATACCCTTAATGATCGAGTCAGCTGCATACAGATCCCGCTTGTAGGTCACCTAAAGGACAGACAAGCCTCATTAGATTTGACACAGCAGGAAGGAATGTAAAACCAATAACACAATTGCCCTGAAGGCAATTCTTTACATTTTAAATACCATAAACAAGTGATATTGTCAATTTCTTAATTTGGTAAAATATCACTGGCAATTTATGAGAACAGAGGTTGCAGAAAGTACTGGAGACTTGAGAAAACCCCTTTCCCAAATACTTACATCTGCTTAGAACTCATCTGAAACCTAAAACTATTTTCAACGCTTTGAAAAATCACAAAAACATAATAATGCATCTATTTTTTTACATATCAATTCTATGCTAATTTTATTGCAGAATAGATTAGTTTTCAACAGGACTTGGGATCATAAAAATGACAGCCAGAGAGAAACCTTGTTGTTGCTTTCACTAACGTAGGTGCAATTTTTCAGTAGTGCAAGACTCTTTTTGTTAACAAGAGTCCAATCAACCAGTGGGAGTCAGTGAGACTACAAGCAGACTGTGCATGAGCTTTCAGAGAATTAATAAACATCAAGTTCTCCTTGAAGACATTAAACAGATCAAGTTAGATGAACAATAAGATGCTGAATATTTACTTGGTACTTGCAAAAACACCATTTATATCTGTCTTTGTACACTCATGGTGGCTGACAGTCCCAATCACAGACTTTGCAAATAAAATAACAGAAAATTAAAGTCAGATCTATCCAAGACATTAACAGTGCTTGCTAGCACTGTCTTCACACTAACAAGCAGTGACTTGAACTGATATGACTCTTAAATATTTGTATTTCTTTTTACTGTAACTTCCTGTAATGCTAAATAATATTTACTGGATTTTCTGATTTTTTTTTCTCTAGAGCCTGAATAAATATTTCTTTCTTTTTGAAATTACTGAACAGGATTCCAACAGCATTAGTGCTGCAAAGTAAATCTTACAGCAGGATACCATTAATGGTATACTTAGTCTCCAAGTAAATGATTATTTGACTTCAACATAAGGATTCTTGTGACCACTTTCCTTCCAATCTCATAAATTAAGCTCTGTATTATATTCAGAAACAGATGAATAACATCTCATGATTTCCCCAATGCATTACATTCTTTTAAAATTTAAAACTAACTTAATTCCCTATAGTTTGTCCTGCAGGAGGAGCAGCCAGAGAATGAATCTATCCTGATAAATCTTAGGAGTATCAGTTTACAAACAGACTTTCACATTTCTACTTACTGTTGGGAAGAGTCAATGTCTTGAAGTTAGATTTAAGGATAGAGTGACCAATTGAGTGATTTTGCTGCAAAGTTTCTTGCTATTCACCAGATTCTAGAGGGCATTTATATTGAATTTTCAGTAAAGTATAACAGATTATAATCCCAAAACCTTTCAAGAAACAAGACTAAGGTCTGTCAGAAATGGTGTCACATACTCTAACATTTAAGGCCTCTTTGAGGTGCAAAAGTATTTTTAAACAGCCTGATCTAAAACAATGGTAAGTGCAGTCTTCAAGAGAACAGCACAGGCGAATAAAAAATTAAGAATGAAGCGTTAAAAAATCTGTCCTGAAATTCTTAGACAGACATCAGCAAATGCTTTGTTTCCTAGAGAAATAAATCATTGAAGACCATATCACATGCTTCATATGTATTTCTTTCATAATCTTTGATCTTATAAGCTAATTTCAGATAAAAGCTCCTATAAGTTTTGTGAAAATTGCAGAGTTCACAGGAAAATCCTTCCAGATACCATATGTGACCACCCCTTACCAGTCAAGGAGGGAGGGTTTCTCTACACCTCTTTCAATTTGAGTAAGATGCTAAATTCAATTCCCTGAATGTTCCTTATTTATAACAGTTGCACAGAGCTTGAGCCCAGATTTGTCCATAGCATTCTAGATGCACTTGCAATACTAGAACATCTCTTCTCCAATTTCATATTCTTGTTTCTCTATCCATGGCTGACATATGGTATTTTGCCCACATACTTGGGAAACTTGCTACCCTCTGTGATACCTACACCACATTCAAAGTCACTGCCTTCCAAGAACAATCCATTAAATAAGACCTATACTTAATTTGTTTCTAAAATCAGTTCTTGATATTTGGCTGCAATGAAAAGCATACTTTTTTCTTTAAACTGTTTGCTAAGCAATCCTTATAAATACGTTACTTCTGATCAATTATATTTTTATTTACAAATCCTTAAATCTTTGTCTGCAAACTTTACCAGACAACTATTAAATACCTTAGAGACAATAACAGCTTCTGCAGAAACTGGTGAGACGAGGTGAGAATTATCTTTTGAAATATATCAAATTATCTAATTTTTCATCTATTTAATGAGAACTAGTACAGTTACAGTCATCCTATTTTTAATTAAGATGTCATGTAATAACAAGTCAAACTTCTGCCAGTTGTATGTTTTACCAGCAGCACTATCTTTATCAGTCAAGATTATAGACTTGTAATAAAGTCTTGAAGCCAATTTCACAAAATAATTAAATTCCATGTTGGTTCACATTAATTACATTAATCCCTTGACTCTTTAAATAACCAAGTTTTTCCTGTAGCAGTGCACCCTTTTGTTTTGTTGATCAATATCAAACTCACAGGCTCCAAATTACTCAAATTCTCATTCTTCACATGACAATATTAATTTTCATTTTGTCCTCTTGAACATCCAGTGCTCCAAGACTTTAAGAACGTTATTGCTGCAATCCAGAATATCACTAGGCCAAATATTAAAACTCAGCACAAATACCTCACAGTCACAGAACATGAAAACATGAACTGCTTATAGGAAAGACAGAGCAGTCTTACTTGGTAAACGTCTCTTCTGTATAATAAATACTCTATTGTGCTTCTTTAATAAAGCCTCAAAAATCATCAGATGAGTTTGTTTTCCTGTGTGCCCTTTTTTGTTAATTGTCAGACTGTAAGTTTTCACTACCTAGGAAGACGTTCTTTTTAAAGTTATTCCCCAAAATTACTTCCATGTAATGTTTAAAAGTCTTCTTCAAACAGCTTGAGGAACAGTTCAGACTTAGAAAAGTGGACATCAAATGCAAAAATACAACTCTTTACTGAACAAATACAATAAAGTTATGACCACACACATACACAAGTGTACTGCACTTCAGTTTAATGAAGTTTTTCCCGTCTCTTACGCTAAGACATCATACAGATCTCCTTTGTATGGGATAGTTTTGTAGGATTAGAAAATAATCTGTTGCTTTTTAGAAATGTTGTGGATTTTTCACTCTGCCAACATTAAGTCTATAAATCTGCCTCAAATTTTAAAAAATGTTCTTATACTGAATTTTTTATCTACATTATACACACACATATATCAGAGTATAACAAATACATTCCGTTAGTTGATTTTACACTTTAAGAGCATATTGCCCCAGAATATTTAAGGTAATTTTACTTTCAAGGTATCAAACACAGAGAAACTGAAAATGTGGTGTTGATAGAGTCTTTCTGTTTCCTTTTTTTGCTGTCCTGACCCCAAATACCTTATAAATAATTATACAATAACTATCCTTAAAATAGAATTTAGGAATATTTATAATACTGAAGTAATTTGAATTACTTGGTTGTTTTCACTACAAAGAATGATTTTAATTTTGTAGTTTGTTCCCAGAAAGTAAACTATCTCCTGCTTTAGCTCCAACAGTGACTTTGAAATGTTACTTTTCCTAATGTAGAAGTGCTCAGGTAGAGTAATTAGTTTTAATTCAAGAAGATTATATATAAACACATACAACATTTTCCCACAACTTTGAGTCATTTAATGTTATGTCAGTTGTGCACCTCATGCATAAACTGAATTCTTACAAATATCTGATCTGCTCTTTAAAGATTCAAGATCCACATATGATGAAACTGGTTTTTAATACTTGAACGTCAGAAACTGTTAATTGATTGCAGTCCTTCTGTTACACATCCTCTGAAACCTCAACTGAACGAGGATTATTTATTTCAGATTATTTATCTGGATGGAATATCTTTTTGCCTTGTGTTGAAAAATAAGGCTGGAGCCATTGGGAGAACATCAGTTCTTGGCATATGAAATTTCATTTAGCTCAGCATTAAAAACCTAGCAGAAAAAAATAACAATATATTACAAATTACAGTATTATGACAGCTAATGAAAGATTATTGTGTTTCTGAGAGCTGACTAGTAACAGCAATAGTTCCTAATCATTTTGTAAGCAAGTACCACTTGAGAAAACTGGCAGTCTTCTGCACTTCATCAAACTAAAGACTGAGCATGACCGTTCTTTAATGGTACTGCTCCAAATCACCTGCCAAACACCTCGGTACAGAGTGACCAACGCTGGGTGCTCTTCAAGACGGAGCTGTATTGCTCTGTAGGCTCCAAACTGAAATCAGTATTTCCTGCAGAAACGATGTAATATTTTACACACCTCGTCATTTTTATGCCTTTCACTCTTAATGTCTTTACAAGCCACAGAAACACCAATGACTTTTAGCTACAAAATTAGACAGGGCATAGGATGTGAGAAGGTACTTTAATGACCTGGCACCAGCATCTTTGTGTTTACTGTATGTAAAATATTCACTGCTCTGAAATGGCCTGCAGCACAGTGTCTGCACATAAATGGGTGCTCTTGCTACTGTCACACTCTACACAACACTGTCAACACTGAGACTGTGCTGGGTTGACCTTGGATGGATACCAGATGCCCACCAAAGCTGCTCTGTCATTCCCCTCTTCAAGTGGATAGGGGAGAGAAAATATAACAAAAGACTCATGGGTCAAGATAAGGGCAGAGAGAGATCACACAAACCAGACTCAACTCAGAGAAAATAGTTTAATTTAGTTTAATTTATTACCAATCAAATCAGAGTAGGATAATGAGAAATAAAACCAAATATTAAAACATCTTCCCCACCCCTCCCTTTTTCCCAGGCTCAACTTTACTCCAAATTTTCTCTACCTCCTCCCTTCCAGTGGTACACGGGGATGGGAAATGGGGGTTGCAGTCAGTTTATCACACAATGTCTCTGCTGCTCTTTCCTTCTCAGGGGGAGGACTTCCCTTCTCTTCCCTTCCCTTCCCTTCCCTTCCCTTCCCTTCCCTTCCCTTCCCTTCCCTTCCCTTCCCTTCCCTTCCCTGTTGACATTATCGTTTTCCAAATGTTTATAGGCCTCTTTAAAGTCCAGTGCTACTGCAATGTGTTCCACACACTATAAAGTTAATAGGATCAGGATTTTGTTTCATAAACAGTGTTGGGGTGACACTGACACTTCAACAAGTCCCTTTTAAAACAGAGATGAGCACAAGTTCAAGCCCCAATGAAACTGGGGACTGGTTACTAATACTACTCCTTGGGGCCTGATACTGGGGACAATACTGTCTAATATCTTTATTAACAACCTGAGAAAGGGGAAATACCCTCAGAAAACCAGTAGATGACAACAAATGAACAAGTATTCATTCAATATACTCAAGGGTCCAACAATAATTTAGAAGGATCCTGAAAGGCTGGAGAAAGCAGCTGAGAGAAACTTTGTGGTCTATAACAAACATAAATACAACATCCTGCATCTGGGACAAACGACCCTGGGTAGCAGCAGTCCATACTGATGCTGAAATGTAGAAAACAGCTTTACAGAGAAGGACCTTCTGGACAAGCTGAGCATGAGTCAGTAGTCTGGAGCAGTGGAGAAAAGGAATCAAACAGGGCTGTATCAGTAAGGAAGTAGATCTCATTATGGGTAATACAGGGATTATTCGGCACTTTAGAGAACACACCAGAGTACTGTTTTTAGTTTTGGGCTCCCCAGTATAACACAAAGAGGAACAGAAGGAAGCCAGTAGAGGTCTGCTAAGATGGTGTGAGAGAACTTGGCTTGTTCAGCCCAAAGAACAGAAGATGGAAGATAGGGAAGGGTTAATTCATGGCCATAGAAAAGAATAAACTGGACTTTTCTTGCAGAGCTTTCTGTTGGCCTTTCTTCCTTCCCCAGTGCAAGATGCAGTAAGGGAAATGTTGATGAAATAATATGAAAAAAGTCCCCATACAGGGTGATATTCATTAGAATTGTCTTCCCCAGAGAGGCTGTGAAATCTCCATTCTTGGAGAATCTCCATTCTTGGAGATACTCAAAACTTAGCTGTACAAGGCCCTGCACTGCCTAATCTAACTAACCTGGTCCCACTTTCAGCAAGGTGTAGGACCAGATGACATCTATCTATTTCATTCAGACTTAATTATTCTGTCATTCTAAGCTACATTTATCTGCTGGGCATCAGTAGCATCTACAGATAGCAAAGAGCCAGATGAACATTATAATGAGAAAAATGAGCATTATTGGTGTATTTTGCTACCCTTCATGTAACTATCATGCTTTGCAATGCGAACAATGAAACCATCCAAAAAATTACGTAATGTAAATATGCATGACATAATCTGTCCCTTAGAAGACTGAATAGGAAAACAGACCATATACAGTTTCAGAAAGACTGCATGTCCCCAACAGGATATCAAAAGAAGTTCTGTATGGAACCAATGCACAAGTAAATTTTCCTGTTAAATTGCACAGGAAATGTGCACTGCAGATTCAGGAAATTACCTTTCTGTGTAAGATTTATGGTTATACTTTTAAAAATAATGTCTCATTGGAGGAAATTTACTGTCAAAGACAGATGCAGTGATTTGAGCTGCTTCCAGATCTTTCAGTGTGGTAATGAATAAAATAAAATAAAATAAAATAAAATAAAATATACTTTAAAATTGCTTGACACAACAACCACTAAGAAAGAATAATGTCCCACCATCCAAACAATGAAATGTGATACTTTGGAGTAGAAGGGACATATACTTTGGCACCTGTACACACAGATGCTTTGTCAGTCATCAGGAACCTACCAGATTACCAGACAAGGTAAATGATGTTTAAAAAAATTTAAAGTATTATTTGAAAACGTCTTAAATATTACAGTGCTACTGAATGTAATGAACTACTCTAAAAATCAAACTGTTGATAGCCAGGTATTTGGCATCAGAAAAAAAGCAATGTCCTCATAGGAAAAGTAGAGGAAAATAGACAAAAGATACGGAAATAGCAGAAGAAAGCCCGTACCATAAAAGAACATTCTTAGTTTGGGTGATTACAGAGTTATAGTTTTACAGATTCTTAGGTCATTCAAGTACTTAGATGCTTTTCCTATTTACAGGAAAATACTGTCTTCATTGATTACCTCAAGTAAAAACTGTCCAAGACACTCTACAATAGTGAGCTCTAAAAAGAGCTCAGACAAAACCAATTCTGAAATACGAAATAGAAAAGCCTAAATTACAGTTGAAAACACATCTGAATTTTTATGGTAATATGCAAATTTTATTAATTTTAAATTATATATATAGAACTAGATATTATTATTGTCTTTACCTTCCAGAGGTCAGCTGTTCCTTCAACAAGTTTGGCATTTGTTTTACAGTATTTCAGAACCAGATGCAAACATTCAGTTCCATAATCCAGGTCATAGTCAGTACACTGTAGTAATTAAAAACCAAAAAAATCCTCAATTAGTCTTAGATACTTCTAAGCAATAACACATTTTCTTTCATTAATTAAACCTTACATCTCAACAGTCCTATCCACAGTAATACATCTGTATTAGGCACATAGGTTTAGGATAGATCAGAAATAAAACCGCTCCAAGAAGCTTATGCCAAATTGTGGCTATTCAGCAAAATGTTATAGAAGTAAACAAACACTTTATAAGCACAGGTGAAATCAGTTAGGTGCTGCTAAGCCTCAGGATCTTTATAAACCTTTACATTGTTAACTAAACGAATGAGAAGTTACATGTATAAAAAAATTCTTGACGTAGTCAAGAGAGGCCTCACCAGAAGACACCACTAACGTTTCAGTGACAAACCTTTAGAGTATGGGAACAAATCAATAGATGTAGAAGCATGACTCTTCAAATGCTGGGCCTGTTTTGGTTATTGCAGCATCAAAAAAGGGATGGTAGTAACCTCTGTATTCCTTACGTGACTCCCTCTATCTTTTTCTCCAGTTATCTGCACAAAAAATAGCAGTCTCATGCTGCTCCATGATCCTTACAGATTAAAAAAACCCCAACAAACAAAAGTTTGTCTACCTTTTAGGCATCTAGAAAAGATATTATTCTCTCAACACACCCTTCCCAAGCAGTTTGGCTTCCTATTGATAGCGATTATAAGAATCTCAATAATGAACAACTGAGTATGGAGCAGAATATCCTGAGCCAAAACATAGGTAGAAAAGCAGGAACTGGGAGCTTATCAGTCAGGACTAGCTCAAGATGAATTAGCCTAAGATAAGAAAGTTCTACTATTTTCATATTGCTAAATTATCAGTCCATACAGAAACAGGAAGGGTAACTTAAGATAGCATCTTCATAAAAAAAGGAGGTATTTGAGAAGATCAGAGGCTGGCTAGCACCGTACCCAGTCTCTATTTCAGAGTGACTTGTCAACAGTAAGTAAGAAAGAACAAGGCAATAATATGTTCTTACCTTCCCAGAATGCTCCCTTGGCCTCATATAAAGCTATTATTCTGGCTTCAGAAATCACTTTAATAAAAAGTCCCTGAGGGACACACTGAACCAGAAGCGACTGCCTTAACAGTACTCAGTGAATTACAGGAATCCTGAATTCACCCAATTATTTTTTGAATAGCAGTATTTTTTTAGCAACTGCAGCAGGGAGTATCTCATTCATCACTTTTTTCATCGCATGCTCTGTTATTCTGACAGAAAAACCACCTTCTCAACCCTTCAAAATGCTCTACCACATCTCTTCTCACATCTTTCCACAGATAAAGAGATCAATATTTATTCAGTCATTTCATGTGTGAAAACTACTTCAAAACTTTGATCAACGCTTTTGCCCTCCATTTACCTACACTTACCTATGAATTTTATCATAATATCCTTCTACAAACCTTCTCAGTTAGCCCTCATCTCCACTACACAGAAAAAAAAAGGGTACCTCCACTTCCTGTTCCAAATTATTTATGAACAAAATAACTGCACAGTACAGACCATCAAGAAACTCCACTGGTGATTTACTGCAATGGAAACTGGTCATGCACTTGACCTTGTTTCTTATCTTCTAACAAATAATCTACTCTGGTAAATCCTTTCTCTTATCCCACATCTGTAAGATTCCTTCAAGAGTCTTTGGTAAAAGCTTCTGTGAAACATCTTATTAATGCACTTAGGTTGCTATCAGCTCAATCAACCACAAACAAGATGCCAGTAAGGTCCTTAAAGAATGACAATTAGCTCTGCAATACATAAGCTTTCCTTTACGAACACTTCCACTGTGTAAAATTTAACCCTGGGTCCATGTTTCAAAGATACTGTGCTCAGTCATTTCCAGCCCCTCCAGGACTCAAGAAACCAAAATTGCCAAGCATGTAAAAAATTAAGCGGGTTATAGAACCAAAAGAGAGTACTGCAACACAACCTGCCTTTCTTTTTATTAAGTTCCTCAAGAAGTTTATTAAAACAGATGAAGAAAATTTTTTGGTTCTATTCTTGTTTTATAACATGTCAGTGAAATTCAAGGAATTCATCAACATTACACATCTGAATTGCAATACTCATACACACAGACATCTTAGAAAAAAGATAGCTATGACTTTTATATTCTTTAAATCAGTAATTTCTACCATTTAATTTGTCAGCCAACTTTAAAAAGTACTTTAAATATTATTGTTCTTTACAGACTTTTAGCTGAGTTACAAAACAAAATGGACACAAGAACATAGAGTAACTTAAAAAGAAGGGGGTTTCAATAAAACCACTTTGGAACATTTTTTAATTAAGCAGAAATTTAAATAAATAGGATAGAAAAAAGGTCAACAGAAAAGATAAAGGAAGAGGGAACTCTAGCTCCGAAATACATAAAAATGCAGTGATCTTCCAAGTAAAGCTATCCAGAGATAAAGTGCCAGTAAAACCAGAAATGGCCTAGTCAATTCCAAATATTTATTACCAAAATGTTTCCTTTTTCATTTTGTTTTTAAGGAAAATTTTCTGGTAGAACACAAACTATTTTTCACTAATGTGAGTAACATACAGATTAAAAAAACCCATGTATTTTTATTTTTGCTTCAGAATGGAAGAGAAAATTTCAGAAATAAATTTGGCTGTGAAAGAATTTACTTGGCAATAAAATTGTTACGTTTTTTAATATATGGGTAATGAATGCAACTAAGACAAAACAAAGCAATTCCAACTTTTTAGCGAAGTATTAATCACAGATAATTAGTAGGGAGTGGAGAAGTTCCATAAATGGGCTAAGGCATCTTGAGGGTATTGCTTGCTTCAAGGGATGAAATATGACACAAAGCAAAGTAATAATTAAAAACATATTTCACTAACACTTGTATATCATGACATTTACCACTCTAATTATCTGTAATTGTTTCAACCTAAACATATATTCAGAGTGTACTGTTCTCCAAGTCTGATACACTGATGTCAGAGGAGAACAATGAAATGAAGTAGTAGCACAAGGCCAGCTGTTTATATACAATCTACATGCTAAACAGTTTCACATGTGAAATTTTAAATCCATATTCAAAGAGCAGAATTCAAAAGCTTCTATACTGCTCTAAGAAATTCAGTTAGCAAATAAAGCATTAGCAGAGAGCTCCTATAAAAAAACGTCCTGCATCAGGCACGGTATCACCAGCCAATTGAGGGAGGGAATTGTCTTGCTCTGCTCTGCACTGGGGCGGCCTCACCATGAGTCCTGTGTACAGTGTTAGGGCACCTCAATATAAAAAAGACATTAAACTCTTAGAGAGTGTCCAAAGGAGGGCAACAAAGATGGTGAAGGACCTTGAGAGGAAGCCTACGAGGAGTGGGGAGACCTCATCACAGTTAAAACTTCCTTCCACAAGGAAGTGGATGGGCAGACACCGATCTCTTCTCTTTGGTGACCAGTGACAGGACCAAAGGGAATGGCCTGAAGCTGAGTCAGGGGAGATTTAGGTTGGATACTAGGAAATAGTTCTTCATCCAGAGGGAAGGAGCAGGCTCCCCAAGCCTGGCAGAGTTCAAGAAGCATTTGGACAATGCTCTCAAGCACATGGTGGGACTACTGGGAATATCCTGCACAGGGCCAGGAGCTGGATTCAGTGATCCTTATGGTCCCTTCCAACTCAGGACACTCTCTGATTCTACAAAAATTCCAGAATATCTGTGAAGAAAATTCATACTCACCCAGGTATACAACCACTCTCATCCTAAATCTTCTGTATGTAATTCAGTGTACATCTAGATTCAATTTACAATACAAAAATCTGTTTAAAACTCTTACTCTTTCTAAAGCCCCTTTATGACTGAAAGCCTTTTTAACATAAGTTTGACAGTGTACAGTTAACTGAACTTGACATGCACACACAGCTTTGTGAAACAATAGACATAGTTTTAGTTTCACACCACAGATTTGAAATGATGGAAACAGCTGGAAATACTGGCACAAAACATATCCACAAAAGAAAGAAAACATAATAGTTTAGCTCTTTAAATGACACAGAAGGAAATATGTTACTTAAAAATCCTTTTGTAGTGTTGAATATTCAAAGGCATTCTAATAGGTAGCTTTGGGAAGACTTTTTTGTGGGTGTTTTTTTGTTTGTTTTCCAAGAATGAATAAAGTTTGAATAAAATGCTATGAGTGGAATGAGATACAGATTTTAGCATTACACAAAGTCTTCTTCCTTTTCCCTCCAAATTAGTTTGAAAACATTTTGAAAAATACTACTACTTCCTAAAATGCAAGGTACATTGTTGTTCCTTATATGCAAACATAGAGTAAGAGGTTAGAGAAAAGAGCAGCTATGCAGCCTCTGTCTCCCTGGTATTTACTAAGAGTCCATATGCTCACTAGTTTTGAATACAATACTTTGAACACTAATTTACTGGATCTTTATATGGGAACTGGTAACCATACAACAGAACCAGCACAGATGAAAAAAAAAGGTTCAATACAGCACTGTCACTTTCTTATCTTTTCATAATTCCTTAGTTTATAAGGACACAAATTAATATTCTTTATGCATTAACTAAAAGAAAATCTTCAGATTTGCTCCTTTACACAGGTACCTTTAAAGCCTGTGTTGAGCCAGCCTTCACACTTCTGTAACCCTTGACTGTGTGACCTTTAGCACTTTTTCCACTGCCACCAGCATATCCATTTTATTCTCCCATGTAAATCCATTCAGTAACAATATCAGAACACTTGCATTTAAAATGCGTAACTAATCAACAATAGCAGAGCTTTAGGATTTTTCCAGATCCTTGCAAATGAAGTTTCCAGTGCTGAAGTGCCAGAGGACATCATGAACATTCATCATCAGGAACATTTAACTGAATTAAGAAAAGAAGCAGACACAAGCTTTCACTGCACCTGAATTGGTCTATTTTTATCCTATTTTATAAAGTTTTTTTTTGCCATGCTCATTACCATGGAAACCAAGAAAGTGCTGAATCCAACAGTGGATTTGCAGCAAGCACTCAGCCTACATCAATATACCACAGCTAAATGAGAGACAGCAGAAGCAGCAAACAGATCGAGGAAACGTGAATGAGGAAACACTGAGATCAACATAAAACCAGATAATCTCATCTCTGAAGTTATTTTTACTGTAGTTAATTATCAAAACTGCTATGACATACAGCCAGATGCAGTAGTAGTGAAGAGAACAAAGATACAGCAATTTAGTCTCTAACAGAATTAACCAAGCCTGGTTTCACACAGATTTGTATCTATATCCCAACACCTTTCAGTGCAGTAACTGCAAGTGCCTTTTCTGTACATGCCATGATTTCCTGACAGTTAGACCCCTGAACACTTCCTGATTATACATTGGAATATTTTGGTACTCGTGCTGCTTCCAAGTACACAAAATACCCATATTTCAGTTACAACATGAAGAAATAAGAAAATAGTAATATTCTATGTGACAAGAGTAGTAGTCAAAACACTGTGTTAAGGCTCATTGTTTACACCTTTTAAATTATCTTGCAAGTTGGAAAAATACTTGGGAAAGAATTATTTGGACTAGACAAAGACAAGAAAAATCTTGCCCTAATGCAGAAAAATACAGATTTTTAGGTTATTCTAAGAAAATTTGAAGAAATAATTGTTCACATTCTCCCAATAAAGAGATTTCTAAATACATCACGTTCAAAATTAAGAAACCAACAGATAATTTAATCGAGGTCGGAAGCAGAGGCAAGCCAAATTCAGGCCAAGCTAAAATGCATTTTTAAAATTTAAAATATTTTTGAACAATTTACTTCAGAAAAATCACCTCTTGAATTATGCAAAATCATAAATGGTCCTTTTCCTTGCCTTTCAATACACCAAATTGTCAATAACTAGGAGATTAAAACCTCTAGCTTCACTACATTGTCTTCTTTGTTGCTATCTCAGAACAAGCAACAGATGACAATTTAGGTGAGTGGTCTCCCATATGCGGGATACCAAGATCCTCACTCAGTATTCAGCATTTTCTGAGCCTGTGCCAAACAGGTGATTCTCATGGATACAGGACACTTACCAGGGTAAATCAAGTAGCACAACAATATTCTCATAATCCAATCTAACTTCCAACTTGAATATTTGCATTGTGTCTCCTTAACATATGCCTTCCAAATTATATCTGACAAAATACCTTTTCACAGCCATAGAGATGCTAAATTTCACCCATGGAGTGGAAGCTTTGCACCACTGCAGCAAACAGTTCCAAGAGCTAATATGTGAATTTGCAAAGTTCTTTGAGATCCTACAGGATGAGGAGTGACAAAATGGAAGTAATTATCCCATTAGCAAAAAAACTTTTTTTCTTGTGGAAGGCATTAGAATCTCTCCAAACATTCTTGTGGCAGAAATTAATTAGGGCAAGGTGGGGATTCAGACAATATCCTGGCTCTACCATTGCGCCAAAGAACTAATCAAGTACAGAGCTATCTAAACTAGCACAGTTTTCTCCAGACCACCAAACTAGCTTCAGTTTTTGAATAAAAGAAGGCATTACTGACAAAATTTCTTTTAGCATATTTACCCTGAAAAGTATTCTGTAGAATTGGGTAGGCTTTAAGGATAGGAAAAAATTATTTATTCCTCTAAATCTCAGGGCAAAGTTGTCAGGGTAAAAAGATGCCAGATGAAATAACTGAGATCTCTTTGGAAGATATCTCAGAGCTACAACCTGTAGACTGTACAAATAAGGATATTCATTTAAGTGAGGTTGACAACCCTGTATTTAAGCAATAGTCTGTGTGCATCAGCCTGACAGTGAATGGAGAAAGATGCAGAATGCAGAACAAAATCCCCTGCAAAACTGCATTATTCAAAAATTAGCACTGTAGCAATTTTGCATCCAAACAAGAAAAATATTATCAGTTTTCAGCATGCATTAAATGGAACAGAACTCAGGTTCTACTAAAGTTCCAAATTTTTTTTTTTTTAAATGCGACTAAAGTCATAAAATCCAAGCTGAAATGGACCACAACAATGAAGGGGTGCTGTTAATAACACAAAACCTCTCATGTAAGAAGAAATAGATTTTCTTTTAACATTTAGGAGCTACACAGATTTCCTTGTCAAACAATCATATCTAAAATCCTAATGACCCATGAACAAATCAGAAAGGCTTCCTCCTGATAGATTATTTCATATGCTTAGATTGTACATTGAAAAATTCACAGATATTTGCCATCTTCATACTAGTACTACAAAGCTAATTAAAATTAGGGGTAGGAATATCAAAAAAATATTCAGTTGAGTATCCAGCCTACTTGGACCAACCAAGTAGGTAGTTACACTAAAACTGTAATTACTAGTTATATTTCATAGGCAGATGAAAGAATGCTGCCTTTAGGACTCCATACAAAGAAGAACGTTGGGTTGTAGTACTGTCCTCGTACAAATCGTACTACAAGATTACTATCAGTCTAGCCAGCTCTTGCCTAATTCACAAATCACTTCTTGATTCAGTATTTCAGAATACCTTTAATGAGAAGGAAGAAAGCCTATAGACACAAACTCAAATGCAGAATTAGGACAAATACAACAACAATGTACATGTCATATATTTATAAGACCTGAACATAGAACTATAAACTACAAAAGTAAAGTGGGTGATCAGAGCGGGGGATGTAGCAAAGGAAGTGGACCTCCATATACACACATAGAGCATACAGAAACTGCAAAATCCATTTGTATAAGAATGAGGTTAAACGATCATCCTTACAACACAATACACTTAATGGAAGATTTCTGATGCTTTTCTTAAAAAGACAGAGGCCAAGAAACAACCCAGTACAACTCATGATAAAACCTACATATCTTACACACTTTTTGTCATACGTTTAAAACAATGGTGATGCTTTTACACTACAAAAATGAACAGCCCTGACCCATATCACTAACTCGTGATGGAATAGAATCAGACAAAAAAAAATTATCTCCAAGTGAATTCTTACAGGAAGTAAAATATTACTTTGGTCAAACTGGGTGACAACTTACATGCCTTGACATACACAAAGTTTCATGTTTGGTGAATGTTAAAAATAAAGGTTGAGGTGCCTTGAAGATTCAGATATCTTTAGTCTTGGCAAGGGGATGAGCAGTGGTTTTTTTCAGGATTCCAGCACTAGAATTAAATGCCCAAATTTTATCTCACTAACATCTTGACCCTTCAGTCCTTTTTCTGAATCTGACCCTTTCCTCCAAAGTCACCAAGGTTTTAGTAAACAATTTGTCTGCTACTGTTCATCTAATCGCTTGGTTCTCCTGGCAATAATAATTTGACAGACATTGATGTTTTTAACAAAGAACGAAGCCACAGGAAAATCCCCAAATCAGTCTAGACATTTTGCCTCGAAGGACTTTGCCTGACTTATGCCAAAATATTGCTAAACTGCTACAGCTGACTCCGCTTCCCTGCTACAGAGGATACTAAAATGCTTCACACATGTTTGAAGAAGAATCCCAGTAATGTTGTGCCCTTTCAAAACGTACTTTAGAAGTTTACAAAATCCACATGGAATACACTCCCTATTATTTACATACAGAAAAGACAATACTTTGAGCAAATACTTTTACAGTGGCCCTAACAATAGCCAACTTCCTTTTTTACTCTGGCAAAATCTTCTCTGAACATTTGCAGGGGTTTGTTAGAGAAGAACCGTTCTAGGATTTCCTTTTCTTCTATTAGTGACCAGGTTGGACACTTTGCAGACTATCTCTTCTCCCTATCTCAACCCAAACTATGGACATCTTGTAATGATTTTTTGGGGGAGTGGAAGAACATCTGCCTCCCAGAATTCAGCATCAAAGTATGTGCATGATTCTCTCTGACACACTATTGTTTTGTATCTTGTCATTACTCTGTTTATATATAGTCATTCTCTCCTATGCAGGCAGATGCTGTAATGGCTAATATTCAAAGAGTGGTTAATGTTGGCTATGAACAGATGCACTAATTTAGTGTAGTCTCAAAAAGTACTAATCTCTACATATTTTCTACACAGATTAGAAAGAATCCTAGTATCAGCTGATCTGTGCGGATATTTGTAAGGTTATAGACATGAATCAGAGAAATGTCTCTAAACATGCTGAAGCTTATTCTCCTTCGATGAGTATTGCTGCTTCCTATTTCTATTTTTTCTTTTAGTTCAGCTCCATTGTTCTGATTAGCTAAATATAAACTTCTATAATCTGCAAAAACTCTACTATCAACAGATGATTAAACTAACTATATATGCAATACAAACACCCCCCCCCCCAAAAAAAAAAAAAAGTGTGTCACTCTTGCAGTAAATTTCCACAGGTACAGCACATCTTGAGGAAAATTTTAAGATAATGTATAAATGATCAGCAAGCAGGAAAAAACCCCCAAAAGTGTATCACTTTTTTTTTTTTTTTTTAGTAAGATTCTTGTAAAGCTATCCCTCAATTTTGAATTAGTGATCAGACTTTGCCATGCCACCCACATATGAAGGATTCCTAAAGAATAGCATTCTAACATGTCCTGCTCTTTTTTCAGCTGTTTCTAGCTATTCCTTTCACAAGGTTCTCGGCTTCCCTGGACTGGTGGCATTGGTGAGCAACTCTCTAGAATTCCCCGGATTCGTGCTGACAACTATTTAACCATTGTATCATCTTCCCAGGGCTGTTTGTTTACATATCTGACATAGAACCTGGTCACAATCTTCTACCTACCACTCCTCTTCTGCTTCAGTTTTTGGTTGTTTCTCTTCCAGATCATGAAAGGTAAAGCTTTTTAAATGTTCCTGCTACCTTTCTTGCTTTAGCAGAAACATTTCAAGTGTTCAATGCTTTGTTAAGTTTGGGTATTTCAGCCTTTATATATTGTGGTTGTGTTACTTTGTACAAACACATGATATGACACAACAAGATGCTTTGTGTTAAAGAAAAAAAAACTTTGAGATCTTTGTGCATTTCACAGTATGTCAAAAACAAGTATTACAGAAATCAGTCTCAGCCTACTCTGATTAAAGGAAAATGGTAGTCTACCTGACTTCCTGATACTCTAATTCTTTTAAAAGGTATGCTCCAGGGAACACTTGACTTCTGGAAAGTGAAGTCTTTCCCCCACCCACCTCTTCCCAGGCTTGCAGGATCATACTTCACATTTGTTCCTATTTAAATTAAGAAGCGGAACAGAAACATGAAACTACCTTAAGCAAAAATGAACAAGTCTAGTCTAAGAAGTCTATCCCTTATTTGCTATCTTTGGAAAGGGTGGATTTTCAATTAACACTTAAACTTTCCCGAATTTCCTTGGGATTTGTAAGAATAGAAAGAAAGTATGCATTTTCAAAGATCAGGAATTTGTTATTAACATAACAAAATAAAAATAATAATAAAAAAATTCAACTGGCTGATTTTATCCCAGGTAGTTTAGAATTGAAGTAAATCATGGATTCCATCATTTTTTAACAACCTTTCCAGAGGTTTTACTAGTTATTAGAGATTTGCATTTTTGATTTTAAAATTTTTAACTTGTCCATTACTAATATTTACCGTGGTTCATTACATTGTGCAGGAAATAAGAACTCACAAATTAGGACATACTAGAACTAAGAGTAGTGCTGCAACATAACATTTATCCCCTTAACAAATTTATATGTCCTTTTACCTAAAATCCCAAGGAAAACCCCAGAATTTTGCAAGTTTGCGGTCAATATATTTAGAGATCTTACATTCACGAACACATCTGGAAGTAAACACATTAAACCTATCACATCAGATGCTGCATTTAAATAGAGATGGAGTTTAAAAGCAGTATTGCACATTACCCACAGTGTAACTGAAAAGCCTGTGTTACTCGAAGCACTAATTCAGATGGACAGTTTGTTTCCAAGGAATGCATGTTTGACTGTTGTTTTTCTCCACACTGTTGTTGCATAAAGGTCACAACTGTATAAAATACACAGGCATAGGATCATGATCCCATGTGGAGTCAGCCAAAATTAATTCCATTCCCAGCTTTGTGAATGACTTGCAACATGAGTAACAAAATTATTTTCTCTTCTTTCTTCATCTGTACAATGATACTTACCTTCATCAGGTTGTGGGAATTGATCAGGGATATGTTAATATTTAGGAAGCATCATAAGCTGCATCCATTCCTACAAAAATCTGTCCTACAGTAGCTTGACTAGGTCTTTCAGGACAACGATTATCTGTCTTTTTTTATTCCTTTGTACAGTTCCCAGAACAATAAGGTCTTAATCCTTGACTTGGACAGCTAGACACCATTGAAACATAAATAATTAGGAAACAATATGAGTTGAGAGATTTTAGCAAAGTGTTATACTTCCCAAGGGGCCAAAGCACAGAGCATTTAAATGACCAGAATTTAGCCAAAGCAAAGGGAACTGGGGACAAGAAACCATGGCCTTGGTTGCTTCTAACAACTTTGGTGGCTTGTTCTTGAAAGAGCAGGGATACAAAAAAGAAGACTGATGGAATGCATATGTGAGAAAAAAACTATTCAGAGGAGCATAGGAACTGCAAATATAGTTGTCTTTTGAGTGAGGCATTTAGGGCAAGAGCTTTTAATGTATCTGCCAGATCTACTGTATTTGCAAATCATGAGCAAACACGGTAGAAAAAATACTGGGTTGTTTGGGGGGCAGGGAGGGAAGGTGGTTTCAAGAAACAGCACATAAACATGCAATTTGCCAAAAGATAGACACATCAAGAAAGAGTTGTATGACCAACAGTAGCAGTCGTCTCTTGAGATGTGTTCTTATGCACACAGAGGCTGCATTTCTTATGAGTATACCCACTACATTCCAGGTAGAATCTCCAAAGTATCAGCTGTGTGTCATATACTAAGAACACCCTCCTGCTTCCTATCAGAAGCAAAAAGGTTGAAGCCAGTCCAATCACTTAAGCAGCTCTTTATTTCAGATAGTCCTTCATCTTCAGCATCTAATAGCTTCAAGTATCAAGCATAAAGGGTATGACATGGAATTTGTGCCAACATTTCTAAGGAAAACAATTACTGAACAATTAAGTAACAGCTTCATTGCCTGTCCTCACATTTTTCTGTTGTTAGTGACTTCTAAGCTTTGTACTCTCTGAAAGTGAGTATCAGAAACTTGGGCTTGTTTAGAATTGAAAGACTGATGGGAAGCATGACTGCCAGCATTAACATGAAAAATAATTCCTTCCAAGTGACAAAAGAAATACTCTGCTTCCAGTCAGTCTGGAAGATACCTGGAGGACAGGCAATTTCCACAAGGTGATGAATGAAAAGGAAGTAGAATGTCGAGACGAAAGGCTGGAATGTTTCCAGTAAATTGTGAATGCAGGGTGAGGCAAATGAAAGCAGTCTTCAGGGCAAATAAAGGCAAAAGAGTCAGGGTTTAACACACTACCCCTAACTTTAATTTTCTTGAATAAAGTTAATGTTGAAGCAATATATTAGGAAAAAATGAAGAATTACAACAGAGACTAAGTAAACATTATTTTCAGCCACTAATCAAAGTATGTATAATACACATGCAAAAAGAAACAAAACATTTACCTAGATGTAGCAAGTTATATTATCTCAGTATTTTAGAACAGCCTGTATCCCACTAAATTACTATAAAATGTCATTATTACACTGTGCATCCAAAACCCTTTGATAATCAGTCAACAATACATACTTTATATAGACACCTAACTTTTAACATATAAACCCACTCATTTAAGTAATATATTTAATGTACAATAAAAATTAAAGAAAACCCATCTTTCCAGCCATCAACCCCTCTTGTATTTGACAGTTAACTAAACATAAATTTGAACACATTAGAATGATAAGGATTTTGTTAAAAGACTCAGAAGATGCATACGGTTTGATGTGATCGGAAAGAGATGCTGAAGCTCTGTTCTTGAAAGAAGAGAAATAAATTTACCTTTTTTTCTTTTTAATTGGAGTAAACGGAAAAAAGGTCTTAGAAAGTCTTAATGTCTTACCTGTTGGTATGCTTCATAGATTGTATCAAACAAGAAAGCCTGAGGCATTTCACTCGCTCTGTACCTGGCACGTTCCAGTGAGTGGTCTAAGCAGCCATCAGCAGCAGAGGCAATAACAGTAGAAACTAAAGGGCGGATTGCTCCTGCTGCCTGTGAAACAAAACACAACACGAGACCTCAGTGTTATTAATTTATATCACATAGCTTTAGTCAAAAAAAGCTTGAAAATTATTTTTTTCCCTTCTTTATCTTTCCTGTATCTTAAAATCCGTAAGTCATACTACTTAGTCTGTATGAGACTTTCAAGATTAATGGAGCAATGGAAGACTGTATAAGTACACACTGAGGGACACTTTACCAAAAAAAAAAAGGAATCTTAAGCCCTTCATAAATATCTACTGCAAATACATGCACAGATCTGAGATGTTCATTCTTCAGACTTTCTTCTGTATACATAGTAGGCAGCTTCAGTGAGGACAGTTCTAGGCCTGTTGTGATAGCAAACAGCAGCAGACAAACCTGAGAAGCCTTGACAATCCACAACACCTATTGCTTTCACAGATCTCAACATGATCTAAACAGATCTAAACTGATCAGAATCATGCTACAAGAAAAGTTTAAAAAAATTGAGCTTGTTCCTCTGTGTTGAATTCACCAAGTCGAAATGCCAAGTAATCACATTTACCAGTGAAATCAGAGGGAACACAGCATATACATCTGAAAGTACTCAATATCCAGCACCACTGTGCTGCAGAACAGATATTTAAATGCTTATATTTCAGTTTTAGTTTTGCTTAGATTTGAAACCAATTAAACACATACCTTTGATCTTTTCATCAATATATAGTATTAAAGATCCGCGGCATCTCTGAAACAGAACTCTCCTATGTGGATTTAGGCATTTTGATACCAGAAAGTTACTCACACTACATCAGTAATTTATCAAATGCTCACATGCTTTGGATGTTGCTCAAAAAAATTGGGACAAGAGTGGTTCATACAATATGAAGAATGTAATGGCAGAACACTGCCTATGAAGTCACAGGGCAAAAAGCATGCTTCTCATCAATGCTAACCACTGAGAACAGCATCTTCACACTATACCGCTTATTATCAATTTTTAAGAATAATAAAAAAAGAATAATTGATGCTGCTTCAAAACATGTGGAATTATCCAACATCTTAAATCAGTATACCTAGAAAATCATTCTCACTGGTGAATTCTGACACTTTTCACTGAAGTCACAGATTTTCTGAGGTTTAGTGAATTTTGACACAGAAAAAAAAATATGTCCCTTATCACATATCAGCACTGCTGTTATTGATATTACTTATCTCTGTTGGCAAATCCTGCCCTAATACGAGTCCTGTCCATTCTTAGAAGATTTCTGACCTCAGAAAGAGAAAGAACAAGTTCTCTTTTCTCCCCCTTTTACACTACTAAACAATTAAACAAAGAGGAATGCAGTCCGCGTGTTGAGCACTTTATGAGCTCTAAACTACAGTTTAGTAAATTACTTAGTTCATTCTTTTACAGAATGAATACAGAGATGTGAACCAATTCTCATGCCCAAAGAGTTCTGATATGCATGAGCAACCAGGGCAGGGTGAAGGAAGTGAAAAGATACAAAAGATTCATGTGACAAGAGATATATCTGAACTACTTTCTCAAAATCTGAAAAGCACTTTTTCTTTCTAATACATGCGAAGAGATACCTATATAAAAACTACATGGAGCAAAACACTATTATCTAAAGGCAAAATGTGGTACAGAAAGACCAGTAAAAATTGTGAAATCACATAATAACTGTCTGTAAAGAACCACAAGAGGTCATCTAGGCCACCTTTCTGTCCTAGACAGGATCAATTTTATTTCTGTAATAGAAAAGACAAACTGAGAAAACTAAACATCACTATAATTTTAGTAATATGTCAGGGTATTAAAGGAGGTGTAAATTTAACGGACATACTTAGAGCAAAAGCTGTGCATAGCAGAAGTAGAGAGACTAAATTATCTGCAATTTGTCCCCTCTCTATTTCCTATGATTCAAGGACATGCATTATTACATCTATATCCCAGCTGCTGGGCATTTGGACTATGTTATTTTGCTCTGCCGTCATATTTTAATTGGTCATACACACACACACACAAAATTATAAAATTAGAAGGTCGTGGGAAAAGAGAGAGAGCAGCATGCTACCCACAGTTTTTTCTGTAATTAGCTATATATTTGAATTTTTTTTTCTGGAACAGTTACCATTCCAGAAAGCCATTTAGCAAAAGAGGATTCCTTAGGCTGATCCAATATTTTATTACAGTTTTTAACAATCCTGTCATGTTACATTTTCAGCATAAAACCGGCTGGAAGAATACAATGTGACTTGCGTAACCAAATCTCACAAGTGAAACATGCACTCTGAGGAACAAAAAACCAAACTGCAATTCTAAATAAAATTGAATACTCAGAATTATGTTCTTAAAAGAACTCTGAAACACATTGTTTTCTTGCCATCTGGTTAATTGCACAATAAAAAATTATGAATATCTGTATTGGTATCTTTGTGACAATACTGAACCACAACTCCTGCTCTGCTGAGGCCTAGCTCTTCCAAACAATTCAGAAAGACCTAATTTCTACTAAATCCAAATGCAACATTTTTTTAAACTCTGCAATTAACTTCTCAAGTAATTGAAAGCTTCATGGCACTTAACATTTAACAAGTGCATTTTTCAAACAACTACAGTTTTCTTTTACAATACCCCATAACTGAGTCCAGCGTGGCAGGCTGCGATTTTCCTCTTTCTTCCCACCACTTCAATAAGAAATTACAAGTTGGGCACAGGAAGATTTTTTTCTGCAGCAGGTCCACTCAAACTATACCTGACACTGATTGAAAACATGAAATTTAATACGAAGAATAAGATTTATGCCTGACTTTTGATCATGCAAATGAGAGAAATTCTGTGTATGTAGAAACAGGGTAATAAGCAGTCATCTGATTTAAAAAGAAACCCCCAGCTTTTATTACAGAACAGAACAACCCAGTCCACGACTGAAAGCAGAACAGAGGGCTCTGGTACTTAGTAAAGCCAAGAAATTTCAGCTGCTCAGAAAACCTTCATATGATAAGGAGCTGCAGTCCAAAAGCCCCAAAAGCTGAGCTCGAGCATACTTGCTAAGGTGCAGCAGTGAGTATTAATAACTTAAAATCCTGAGACAAGATACAGAAACTGATTGTTTTGCTCACTACTGGCTCACCTTTCCACAGGACCTTTCTCTGTCTCACAAACACACACAGGCTCCCTCAACCAGATGATGTGACCCAACACAGGACTGCATTTACCACCTCAGTGACACATGAACTACATTAGTTCCTAAGGCCACTTTCAGACTGGGTGAAATTGGGACCAAGCAAGGGAAAATACTGGCCTGTGGCCCTGCACTATTTTCTTATGGCACAAGAGAGCTGCATCCCAAACACAGGAAACCTTGCATCTGCAGTACTGCTGGCAACATCCCTGAGCTGGTATAAGCCAACAGAGCCGCCAAACCCACGCTGGCTCACACAGACCTCACCACATGTGCTTCTGCTTCCAAAACTGGCTCATTGTATCTTCATTCATGGTCTAAGCGTAATATTTGGCATGTAAAATCAAAAGAATTGAGCTGTGAGTTTTGTCTTATATGCAGGCCAAAGAGGGGCACACTTTTAAGATGTATGGCTCATTCTGCAGTACTTCCTTCCGGTTAGCACAAGCCTCCCCCCAACTCTGAAAAGCACAAAGCCTTTCTGAATTCCAGCTAGCAGCCTTGCAATGAACTGAATGGAAAATTTAGGAATTTAAGACAGGGCTACAGACTACATTTTTTAGTTCAGAAACTTAAATATTAGGGCACAGAAGGGACAATAATACAATAAGGCAGTACTGTAGTTAATGGGACTTCTGTCCCTGATAATTGTGGGGTGTAAGTGAAGAACACAATCACTCAGATAGTCCACATCTATTCAGTTACAACAAAAAGCATTTTAATTTTTGCAAGGAATTTCCATGTTGGTTTTTGTGGTTATAAATTGGTAACAAAAAATTATTTCCATATTACTAAAAGAGAGTATATACTGAGTCTCAGGTACTTGAATTTGATTTGTTCTAATTTGAGAGGCATTGACTTGCTCTCTATGTCAGGAACGCACAAGTATTTGGCCCGGCTCCCACGCAAGGTTCAGACATGAACGTAAAAATGAATAAAACAAAGAAAATGTGTCCTCATTTAAAATTAGAAGTACTTGCTAATGTCACTCTAGTTCTAAAAATCTTTTTTGTACTTTGAATTACCATAGCACAAAATACAAATCCTGTGAGTCTAAAGCAAGTGCCTGGGTCTTATACTGACATTTCTCTACTCAGAGTACTTATCTTCCGATTTCTAATAATTTTGAGTCAGACCTCAAGGAGGTTTCAAAATCATAGATAATGCATCATACACCCTTCTTGAATGTGAATACTTAACAGAGAGTTAAACTGAAATTCTTTAAATGTTCACTTTACAGCCTTCAAGCCACTCTACTTCAAACACAGTCAAGCACTAGCTTTGGCATGTCCAGGAAATGCATTTCTTTCCCCCATTTTTGCATACTTCTTAAAATAAACCAGTTAAAGTATCCAAATATGAGTGGACAAGCTCTTAAAATATTCCTTTATAGCCTAACAGACATTGAAACAAATACCACTAACTGGTTAGTTTTCTTTTGTAGACAACATATTGGAAGAAAAAACATCCTCCTAATCTATTACTTCCTTAAAACAATGCTAAAATGTCCTAAGAATAGAGCATTCTATCAACTTCAGGGGAAGTGACAGACTCCTGTCACTCAGAAGTAAGCTCATCCATCGATCTGGTGAAACTGAACCTGCTTCCAGATGCTTTTATAAACAACAGGTGTCTTTTATGACCCATTTTAGACTGCACAAATCAAAAACATTTGCAAAAAGGTTCTCAGTTTTGTGCTCCTCTTTTTTGCATAACTGCCTAGACCACAACATGCATTCAAGAATTAAAGATTCAATGGTGATTAAAAAAAGGTAGAGAATGAAGTGCATGATGAAGGTCAGTATAACAGGGTATTTTCAATGGATACAAGGTGTACTAACCCACCTTTTCACTAAACAGTAACATATTGTTCTCAGTTTATCATACTTCCATTCTAACAAGGAATTGTTTAGATGTGTGTATCCAGTGAATCCGTAACCAGGGTGTGCTTTACGATCAGACAACATAGTCAGTTCAACGAATGTTGGATCCAAAAAGTATTAATGACACTTTTTATTACAAAATGAAATATGAATTTTTAGATCACAGAAGCTGACACACAGCATAACAACTTGGCTAACATAATGCAGTGTAGCTTGCTGTTACTGAATATTCATAAATGTTTTAAATCCTCATTTTATTTATAATAAGGTAATATTAGGTAATAAAATGCAAACAGAACCCATTAAAATTATCATAAGGATTAGGTAGTGAGATGGAGCTCTTATCACAAGAAACAAATTATCCAGCTTACAGATATCCAAAGCACAGTGCAATATTCCCCTGGGACAAACACACCCCACTTACATCACAACACACCAAGAACAAGTTATCAAAGACCCAAAAGCTCCAAAAGAGCATGAAAACCAACACAACTGCATCACTGATTTGGTCTTCTTGGGCAGCCAGAGTTGAAACAGAACAATGCTAAATAGCTGCAAAGCTCAACAAGTTGAATGACATGGACTAGGAAGAAAAAAAAGTTGTAGTGGCACAAAATCCTTACAAAAAATGTCAGAACTACAATTCCTTTTGTTTTAGAACAGTGTGGTAACAAACTCAGACAACCACAGATCCTCTAGGCTGGCATACTAAAAAAAGTATGCTGTCTTTGGCATGCCCTTGTCCACAGTAAGCCCCAAGTACTAATGCAGACCCACAAAGTCCACTCACACAGCCAGTCTGGAACCCTCAACTTCAAGTGAGTGGGAATGACAGCCTAAAACTGTAGAGAGTCTAGTCATAAACAGGCAAAGCCTTCCACCTCTCTAACACGACTTCTTTTCTACTTTTTAATTACACCAACAATACTTTTTGTCTCCATTCATAGCCTCTGTCTCCCCTGAAATTCATTTTCCCTATGCTATCTTCCCAGCCCTCTAGTAGCATTAAGAAAGTGTATATTTTATGTTTCTTTATTTTATATTTTAATCATACCAACTAACAATTCGATGTTTTAATATTACTTAGGAATAGGCCTGATATGAGACATAGAAAAGCAAGCCTATGAGTGCTAAGCTTAAAAGAATGTTCCTACTCTTAAGCCTTTACATGTTTTCTCAATATTTGTATTCATAAATTTTAATTCTTTATTCAGAGTTGTTTTCACCTCTGACAAGCAAAATAGAACTGAAGCAAGGCTCACAAATAATTTAGCCACCCTGCCTTAGAAAAAATAAACTTGGCTTGCATATATACACTGAAAATAGAAGTACATTAGAAATACATTTTCATAATTTCAAAGCAGCTAACTTCTTTGAAACTGTATGATGGAGATGGTGGGGCTTGTCACACTTAGTAGGACAACTGTATCCATCTTGGAACTCCATTAAAGTCAGTTTTATAATTGTGAACTTGGTAAACATACAAGCAATTTTATCTTGCTTTTCCATGAAGACAAGGATTGCATTAGGACACTGGTGAACTACATAACAATAACAATCAATGGTAATCTAGACATGCTAGGTATCTAACAGTTTACAAATATGTCCTGGAATGGTTTTTGTTGGGTGAAAGATTATTTATATGTTTCCAAACATTACCATCTCATAAGGATTTCAGTCTAAATTAGGTCTGGCTGTGAACCAGCAGAAGCAGCTCAGAATAACTATGATTAATTTCTTCTCATTTTATTCCATCAAACTGTTTCCACATGTTACTACAGGGAAAGTATTCTTTTACACAGATCAAACTACTTTCCAGGAAGGGCACTCACAGTCATCTACAGTATGAAAAAAATACAGAAATAAACACAGTATCTCTGATTCATGAAACAGGTAGAAACTTGCATTTCTATTCAGACATCTGCATTCAAACTAATTGTATCTACAGTAATCAACATACTTCAGCCACACTCAGTAATTACCATTTAAGTTAGAAGAATAGTCTCTACTGAAAGATTTCCTATTTCAAATTTATCAAACAGAACCTTCAAAGGAAAAATTCAAAAATTTAATTATAAGATTTAAATATTTCACATATTTAAGAGGAAGTTCTTCTAAATTTCTTCTATATGTAATAAAACAACGGCATATAACCATTTTTGTAAAATAAAGCAATTAGAGAATTACTTCTAATGCACATTTAAGGTATAGCATTAAAATACCATATCTTAACCTTATCTTCACCTTATCTTCTTGATTCTTTTTTTTTGTTTGTTTTTGTTTTTGTTTTTGTTTTTTTTTGCTTTTCATTTTCTGTATTTTGTATCCAGCTCTTATCTAGGGATACATTTTCTTTTTCTATAACCAAAAGTTTTGATCTATGAGTTTTATGATTCCAGTGCTGAGATGGAAGATTTAGAGTATTTCCTCCTCCAATCTACAGAAATCCTAGCAAAACAACTCTATTTCAATGGACAAGAGGGAGGCAGAAACAAAGTCATGACACAAACCGTAAGCCACCACTCCTGTGCAGAAGAGCAGTTGAAAACAACAATTCAACTACACAAGCAAAGTTTTCTAAACTTAGGTGTGAACACTTGTTCAAGCCCAAACTAGCCAAGCTTCCAAACTAAACTAATACAAGCCTGGACATAGTCCTCAGAGTTCATAACCTCATTCGGCACCCAGAACCCACCTACTTTCTGGATAGCATGGCAAGGCAGCAGCTTGGTTGCATGGTTTCAACTCAAACCTGTCACAGTCTGCCCCCATAACTCATTCTGTAAATGTCATGTCCAAAAGACCCCCCAAACCAGCTGTACACTTCTCTTGAAGGACCAGATACTGCAAGCAGTCAGTCAGGACTACAGGACAAGCAAGATGACTCAGTAAAGAACAGCGCACCACAATAAAGGTAGAGGTACTGTCATTAGCATGCAGAAACACAAATTTGAGTCCAGGGCATCACATACTTTCACCCACACTCACACCCACACCCACACTCACCCATGTAGCAGATACATAACTTATGTGACTGCGCTGTGGTGGGACCAGGATTCCTTCTACCTATTCCTTCTACTGACAAACAAGCACAATCTGCAACCTGGGCTGGGTATCCATTAGAAATTAAGGCTGACGAAAAAGGACTACCTTCTTTCTGCAAGGGTATCTTCTGTCTGTATATTCTTTAACAAAAATAGTAATTCTTAAATTATCTTATTTTGAATTTTGTTGGGAAAAAAAACCCAACAAAATTCATAATCTTTATGGGTACAGCATGTTTGATTCTCATTACTGAGCACTAAAATTTCTTTTATGTAGGCAGTATCACCAGCCAGTGCAATTTCAGCTATCTTCACACATTTGCACTGGCAGCTTTTAACTGCCCAAGGACAGAACTGGTTGAAATGTTAAACAAGCCTAGTCTTACACAGATATTAAACCTAATCATCAGCTAAACAAAAAGAAGGTTAATTAGAACACATGTAAGGAGTTTTGAACACTATGAAAAAAAGGCTTGTATGCTAAACTTCACCTAATTTCCTTAAAGTCTGTTTACCCAGCTGGCTAGAAGCAACAGTCAAACTCACTAAAATTGGGCACATGTTAATCTTAAACCAACACCAGGAAGGAAGAAGTTATAATTGTGTTTATTCCTAGCTGAAAGAGAGGGGATGTTTAATCAGAAATTTAATATACACTTTGATCCAATGTTAATGAGCTGACACTGTGTTGTACATTGAAATGACTTCAAAGACATAGGATGCCTTAAACAAATGTAATGTATATTTATGACACTGTTTAAGAAAAAGAAAACATTTCTTCTAATGAGGTCACTTTTATCAGAACATACTATCTGAGTAACTGGGGATAGCACATGTACATCAATACATGTCAGAGCCCCAATCAGCTAGAGCAAACTAAGGAAGATAACAGAAACTGTTGCTCAAAAATTAAGAGTGCACATATTCTTTTTTACTTTACATAATTTCCATTCTTTCATAGTTAAAGTATTTAGTTCTACGCATCAGTAAATATTGTTTTGGTATTATCAACCACATGCTAAATTCTAAATGTTATTCTGTGGAAAAACTAAGATTTCTCAGAGAAAATAGAAAAGATCCCCCTCAAAAAGAGAGAACAATAGGAATACATAACTGAATATATATATATATGTTTAAAGTAGAGGAAAGAAGCAGAACTAGGTGTATCACAGGCTGCAATTTTTCAACACACAGCACTGAAAACTAGCTCAAAAACATAGCATAAGTGGAAAAGAAGCAAAGCCAAGTACATAAGCACTAAGAAAAAGAAAAGAATGGTACTGCAAACAATGACACAACATTTATGTGAACATTTGATTTCATAATAAAATTGGATTTTTTTTAAAAAAGCAGACTGAAAGTAAGTCGTAAGAATGCCATTTACATTGTTCTCGTATCATGAATTAATGACAAATTTTTAAAACAATAAAGCATAAAATTACAAAAGTTAGCAGGATTAAACCAATATATACATATTTAATGTGTCATACAAATTATATAGCATTTCTTCTACTGCATTCTTTATCTGTGCATTCCTTGTGAGAATTCAAGAATGGTCAAGGACGTCAGTGTTTTTCATAGATACAATAGTACAGAACATTACATAAAATAAATTTTGTCATATTATTAGCCAAAAAAGGTCTTATTATCTTAGTCAACCTATTTAACTATTTTTTGTCACAATGCAATAACTGCTAATGTTTAACAACATGCTCTCATTTAATAAGGTTTTGTTTTCCTCTAGATAGGTTTTTAAAAAATATTTTAAAGTTTGTGATATAGAGTCTGTATAATGCTACTGAAGATCCATATTAAGTATATGATGCAGACCACACATCCCCCATGTAAAGAGCAGCACACACTGGTGCAGAGCTTCAAGACTTTCTTATGACCTATTGATTCCTTTCAGTTGTCAGCAATAGCTGTACATTATACACAATTACGATGGATTCTATAAGATGTGTAATTCGGTCTAAGCAATTCAAACATTGCAAAGCAAATCACGTGGCCAGTATCCCACCATCAGTTTTCAATACTTTTTGAAGCATTTTAAAGCATACTTACAGCTTTACTTTTTGGCAGTCACTCAAAATAACTGACATTAAGGTGAGATACCAGCACTTTCTTGTTCTAACTCATCCTATACTGCAAATCTAGGTAGCAAAATTTAAACAAAACATTTGCTCTAAAATTAATGAAACACAAAACCAATAATTTTTGCCACTAAAATTAACAAGACTGTTTATTTTACTTTGACTGCACAGTCTCCCCTTGCATAAACAAGTAACGAAGCACAGCTTACAGGCAGCAAGACATCTTTCATACCCCACATACTGATTTACATTGCAAAAAGCTATCAGTGAGCATGCACTCTACCACAAAGGATTTTGCATATTACAGTAAATCAATAGAAGGATGAGTTAGCACTTGTATTCAGTGGAGCAGAAATCTTGACATAACTGCCACAGGAGTGAAAATTGTTTTTAAGAAGTTTATGCTTTAAGAAGAATATTTTACCTCCAGACAGCGTGCATCATTACAAAATCAACCTCATGATGTGAAGGCTACTGATCCACTGCATATCATTAAACACATGATTTGCATCATTTTATAAAGAAGAAAAAAATCTCAACGTGTTGTAGGAAGACTCTTGCACAATTTAATCAACCAAATGCAAAACTGCAATGTTTAATTAATAACTCTTTCCCACACATACAGTCCTGAGCAACCAAACCCACAGGCACTGGAGTTTGTGGTCAGGCAGTGCCCTAAGCAACTCTGCACTTGCTTATCAAATGCCTTTGCCTTATGAACTTGCTCAGCTGCTTCTCTCAGAACTGCTTGAGCCTCTCCTTGCAGGAAACCTTGGACCTGAGCTTTTTTCCCTCACAGCCCATTAGATTCAAAATTTCAAGTCACCTCTTCATACAGGCTTCATCTAACACCTTCTGTTATCAAGGGCCTTGTAAAATGGATCATTACGCCTTACCATGACAGTTTGGCTCAAATAGTGGCTTTAATACATGTATGTGTGGATTTCATACCTCATGAATTCTCTCCTACATGCTCCAAGGCTCCTTAAGGCAGTTTTAGTTCTATCTGTACCACAGCCCACTTACTTCTTGGAAACAGGAGGATAAGCGCAGAACCAGTCCAGCAAACTATTACAGCATATGAGACAGGCCAATTTGGCTTTCTGAAGCTTCACCTAACCTGCAGGGCTGGTGTTGTCCTTGCCACAACCACCCAGATCACAAACTCAGCCAAAATGCAGCTGGGAACATTTCTGCTTGAAAACTCAGATAATCTTTCTTTTCAGGGCAATATTTGGTGAAAAGGGGTAAAATTTACATGCCTAACCCTTAGTCACAGAAGTATGGCTAAGAACCTCTTCCAGATCTTGCCATGCAGGAGTTGCTAGAATGATCCAAGGTCTTTATTCAGCTTCTCATGGATGCTGGACAAGATGAGATTTCCCTTATTTTAAGGAACTATTCTTTAAAACTTTGATCTGCTGCAGGAAGGAGAAATCTGAGGGAGTTTTTTTGCACATCTTTGGTTAAGGTTGCTTCATTTCCCAAACATAATATTGTTTTCTCAGATGAAGCACATAGATTTTAACGAGCCTCAAACCAACAGCAGTACCATCTATGTCATTTCTCTAAATTTGAAGGAGGCATATTTATAGACATAACAAAAAATTACACTAACAACCACTTAAATACAGGAAACTATGCTCAGAATTTATTTTCAGGATAAACTAACCCTATCTAAAAAAAAAAAAGGAAGGTAAAAATTAATGTATGTAGACTTTCAGAAGCTAAAAAGCGGTGGATTAAGCTTTTAAAAATACTAGTTGTTTTAGTACTAGGCTGGTTCTGATAGTACAACATACAAATGCTGCAAAGAAAAAAAGGAAATTATACTTCAGGTTTCTGTCCATGATTTAGGTATTTCAGTTGGCTGAGTTGCATCCTTTCTAATAAATGCAGTGAATCATCTAAATCACTTAAATTGAGAATGGGAAATGACAGAGCTGTTTCTCCCTTTACCAATGCCCTCCCACTGTCAAACATTACATCTTGTTAGGACTAGACTACAAGTATTTACCAACAATGCATCAGTTCTCCATTCAATACAGAAAACAGTTAGCAACTTGGCTGAGAAGGTTTTAATTTCCATGGGACCAAAAATGCCATAAGCTATGGAAACATCATTATGCTTTCGATAGTTATCCATTAAAAAGGAAAAATGCATTGTATAACTGCTTTTTGTACAACAGCAAAATCACACTTCATTTCTTCACACATTCAGGCTACTAAGGAGCTTCTGATCTTTACAATAACATAGAATCATAGAATAGTTTGGGTTGCAAGGGACCTTTAAAGGTCACGTAGTCCAACCCTGCTGCACTGAGCAGAGACGTCTTAAACTCTGAGTGAGATCACGTTGCTCAGAGCCCTGTCCAACTGGACCTTGACTGTTTCAAGGGATGGGGCATCCATCATTATGGCAGCTGGTGTGGGGTCAGTAGTTCTGACTGAGGAAGCTGTGACCAGTCCAGAGAGATGGTCCTGTGGAGGATCGCCTTCCCAAGGCCCGGTGCTTTCCCTCAGCTGCTGGCTAGGAGGGCCCATGCAGAAGCTGTCAGCTCTTTAGTGATTGTTAACTCGTGATTCCAGCTCAGGTCTGCAGAGCAGCCTCCAGGCCAGACCAGGGAGAGATGAGAGGCTCGTGTAGCTGTTCTGCACAAGGCAGCTTTATTGGTCTGTACTCCAGCGAAGGGGAGGCCAGGGACGAGCATCGCTCTGCCCTCGCAGGGGCAGGGGGCTAGCTTTATAGGGATACAGGGGGTGGGTGTCAGAGGGTAAAGGCCAATGGGTTACAAAGGATCTGCATAGGGTCTCCCAGAGGATTCTGGGTCTGTCTTCTTCTCGTAACTGAAGAGTAGCTGCCTTCCCGGGGGGGTCCTGCTGGGAGACTGAGCAAACTTCCTTATCTCAGCAGACGTGCCTCCAGGGCAGTGACTGGGCATACCCCACACATCATCTCTTTGGGAACTCTTCCTCTGTTTCACCACCCCCAGTGTAAAAAAATATTTACCTCTATCTAGTCTGAATCTACTGTTTTTTAGTTTAAAATCATTACCACTTGCCCTATTTCAACAGACCCTGCTAAAACGTTTGTCCCCATCTTTCATATAAGCGCCCTTCAACTACTGAGAGGCCACAATAAGGTCTCTCCAGAGCTCTCCTATCCAGGCTAATCCACCCGAACTCTCTCAGCCTTTCATCATAGATGTTCAATCCATCTGATCATTTTTGTGGCCCTCTGCTGGACCTGCTGCAACAGGTCACATCTTTCTTGTGCTGAGGGCGCCAGTGCCGGATGCAGTACTTCAGGTGGGTTCTCACAAAAGTGGAGTAGAGGGACATAAACACCTCCCTGGACCTGCTGACCACACCTCTCCTGGACCAGAACACAGCTGGCTTTCTGGCCAAAAGTGCATACCTGTCAGTATGCTCGTGACCAGCTTTTCATCCACAAGTACCCAAGTCCTTTTCCAAAGTGTCCTCTCAATCCTTTCATCCCTCAGCCTTTATTGATACTAGAAATTACCACAGTAGAGCCATAGGAGCTTGGACTTGGCCATACTGAACCTCAATGCTCACCACCAGACCACTGCTTGAGCTTGTCCAGGTCCCTCTGCATAGCATCACCCCTCTGGCATGTCAACCACACCACTCACCTTGGCGTCATCTATGTATTTGCTCAGGGTGCACCTGATCCCAATGTGTCTGTGTCAATGATGAAGGTATTAAAGGGTATTGGTCCCAGTATGAACCCCTGAGGGACACCATTTGTCACCGATCTCCACCTGAACACTGAGGTGTTAACCATTACCCTCTAGACACAGTCATCCAACCAATTCCTCATTTGAACCATCTGAACTGTCCACCCATAAAATGCTTTTCTCTGCAATTTAGAGAGAAGGATATTTTAGATGACTGTGTCAAAGGCCTTAGGGAAGACCAGAGAGGCAATATCCATAGCTCTTCCTTGTTCCACTGATGTAGTCACTCCATCATAGAAGGCCTCTAGGTTGGTTGGGCAGGACTTGCCCTTGGTGAAGCCATAATGGTGCTAATCCCCTCCCTGTCCTCCATGTGCCTTAGTAGGCTAAGAGGATGTAGGTCTAAAATATTATTTTATTCTCAAATTGATAAATAACACCTTACAACTCATTAATAATTATTTTTACATTGACATTAGTCATTCTCCTAAAGTACAAAACTCATTCCATTCATGTCAAGATGGTAATGGTAATACGTCATCAGTTCTTGATTCTGTTTTTGTACAGGAGTGTGACAGGACAGTGAGAGCTCCCCAAAGCCCCAAGCATACAATGAAAGCAGAACTTCTAAGAACATAGAGGATAACTTCAGATGACCCAGTGTATAAATATTAATCAAAAACAGTCTTGTCACTGATGCAGCCTTCGCAGCTGGCTAAAATCAGTCTTTGAATATAATAAAGAGGACAAAGACCATGTGTAAAATATTCTATACATGGCAAAACCAGAGGAGATAACAAAACAAAAAGATAATTGCTCCAAGAGAAAAAGTGCAAAGAAAGGTCAGAGTGGGCAGAACCATGCCAGCATTCTGTTCCCATTCAAGTACACCACACCAGAACTTCCTATTTATCCACCCAAGTCTTCCTTTACCATCAGTGGAGAGAAAGAGGTGGCTTTTGGTTTGCCACCCACCAAGTTTTGCTAATGTAACTCAGCAACCATAGATAGCAAAATAAGTGGGAAAGAACAGGATCCACAGGGATCTGTGTCTTCTGCTCCAGTCTTCCGCTACAGTAAGAGTCATAATGGCAGCACGAGAGGAACAGACTGAGCACAACACACAGTGTTTTCTGTCTGGGAGTGTTACTTTGACTGCCTCTGTGAGTAGGAGTCCACGAGACTGAGTAGCACTGTACAGCTCTTTTGGCATGTAAGCTTTGTTCAGGTCCTTGCTAAAGCTCAGAATAAAGTAATGATGTTAGACAGCTTCCAGAAACCAGCTTTTAAGAATGCCATTTCGACTTAGTCCTTTCAACATAACAGACTGTACTTTCAAATCTAGTTTATGTCAACTAGAGAAAAAAATCTTTGGATGTGCCTTCTTTTTGTAAACTTTCAATAGAAGAACTGACAAGTTCCCCCCCCCACCTTCCTGATTTCTTTTTCATGTAAGTATTTTTCATTTTAGTTATGTTGTTTAAAATGCAATGTTGGCAATGAGATATTGCTAGAGGCTTTGGACTGATGCCTTCTGAAGCTTCCACTTTTCCCAGCTTTTACTAGCTGTAAAGAATTTGTTTCTAGAAACATATAATTTTAAGAGCAAAATTACTGCAAAAACATAAACTGAATTTAATTGGTTACAAAGTAATATTTTGACATAATCAAGGAATTGTTTAGGGGGTTTAAGGCATAATTTATTAGCTCTGGTTAAGGTACACATTTTTATTCCCACAGGCAAATAACAAACTGATTAGTTAGTGTAATAAAGCAGTTTATTTGTCTGACAATTGGCAGCTAGAAGTGCAATAACTTACTTGATCAATTGCCATTTTAAAGAACATTAAAGCCTCTCATAATTATGTTATCTATATGGTATGCAGACTGTAGTGGTTTGGTCCAAAATACTCATTACTGTTTATCTGCTGTGAG